>NW_026131699.1:0-28106 GCF_903995435.1 Acomys russatus
GAGTCTTTCTGTTTCTGCTTTAACTCACTCAGTATACTCATTTCTAATTTCCTCCATTTGTCCACAAATTTCTGGATTTCCTTGTTTCTTTTTATAGCTGAGTAGTATTCCATATTGCACATTTATCACGGTTTCTTTATCCATACTTCTACTGATGGTCATTTAGGCTGTTTCCAGGTTCTGGATATTATGAATAAGGCTGCTATGAACGCAGTTGAGCATATGTCCTTGTTGTGAGGTGGAGCATATTCTGGGTATATTCTAAGGAGTGGAATAGCTGGATCTTGAGGAAGCCCTATTCCAAGTTTTCTGAGAAAGCACCAAAAATTTTTACAAAGTGGTTGTACAAGTTTGCATTTCCACCAGCAGTGAAGGTATGTTCCTCTCTCTACATATCGTAGCCAGCATGTGGTGTCACTTCCAATTTTTGATCTTAGTCATTCTGATGGGTATAAGATGGAATTTCAGAATCATTTTCATTTGTATTTCTCTGATGACTAAAGATGTTGTGCATTTCTTTAAGAGTTTCTCAGCTATTTGATATTACTCTGTTGAGAATACTCTGTTTAGCTCTGAGCCCACATTCTTAATTAGGTTATTTGGTTTGGTGATGTTTAATTTCTTGGGTTCTTTATGTATTTTGGAAATTAGACCTTCAACAGATGTTGATTTGATGAAGATCTTTGCCCAGTCTGTTGGCTGTCAATTGGTTCTGTTGACAGTATCTCCTGGCCTACAGAGGCTTCACACCCTCATGAGATCCCACTTGTTATTTGTTGACCCTAAGGCCGGGGCTGTTGGTGTTCTGTTCAGGAAGTTCTGTGTCAATGTGTTCCAGGCTCTTCCTCAATTTTTCTTCTAACTGATTTAGTGTCTCTGGTTTTATCTTGAAGACTTTCATCCACTTGGACTTGAATTTTGAGCATGGTGACAAACATGGGTCTAATTGCATGTTTCTACATGTAGACATCCAGTTAGACCAGCACCATTTCTTGGAGATGCTATCGTGTTTCCATTGAATAGATTTGGTTTCTTTGTCAAAAAATCAAGTGACGACATGTTTGCAGATTCATTCTGGGTCTTCGATTTGATTCCACTGAGCCAGCAGACTACTGCTGCGCCAGTACCATGCTGTTTTAATTACTGTGGCCCTATAGTACAGCTTGATATCAGGAATGGAAATTCCTCTGGAGGATCTTTTATTGGATTGAATTGTTTTAGCTATTTTGTGTTTTTTATTTTTCCATATGAAGTTGAGAATTGATCTTTAAATTATTGTATAGGTATTTTGATAGAGATTGCATTGAATCTGTAAATTGTTTTTGGTAAGATGGCCATTTTTCCTATGTTAATTCTCTGTCCACAAACAACGGAGATCCTTCCATCTTCTCATGTCATCTTTGATCTCTTTCTTTGGGGATTTAAAGTTTTTTCAAACAAGTCCTTCACTTACTTGGCTAGAGTAACTCCTAGATATTTTATATTGCTTGTCGCTAACATGAAGCGTGTGGTTTTCCTAATTTCTTCCTCTGCATGATTGTCATTTTTATATAGAAAGGCTACTGGTTTTTTTATAGTTAACTTTGTATCCAGGCAACTGGCTGAAGTTGTTTATCAGCTGTAGGAGTTCTCTGGTGGAATTCTGAAGGTCACTTTGTACAGTATCATACCACCTGCAAAGAGGCATAATTTGACTTCTTCCTTTCCCATTTGGATCCCCTTGATCTCCTTGTGTTGTCTTATTGCTCTGGCTAGAACTTGAAGAACAATACTGAAGAGATGTGGAGATAGTGGGCAGCCTTTTCTGGTATTGAAGTAGGGTGCTGAAGTCTCCCACAATTAATGTGTGGGGATCGATGAGTGGTTTCAGCATTGTAATAGTTCTTTTACAAATGTGGGTGCCCATGTATTAGGGGCATAGATGTTCATAATTGTAATGTCATCTCAGGTGATTTTACACTTGAGGAGTATGAAGTGTCATTCCTCATCCTTTTTGATTAATTTTGGTTGGAAGTCTATTTTGTTAGATAGCAGAATGACTGCACCAGCTTGCCACTTGTGACCATTTGCTTAGAATATTTTTCCCAGCCTTATATTCTGAAGTAATGTCTGTCTTTGTGGGTAAGATGTGCTTCTTGAATGCAGAGGAATCTTGGGTCATGTTTATGCACCCACTCAGTTTCTGTGTCTTTTTATTGGAGAATTGAGACCATTGATTCCGAGAGATATTAATGAAAAGTGACTGTTAAGTCCCTTCATTTTTCATATTTGTTATAGTCTAGAGTTGGTGCAGTTGTGATTTTTTGATGATGTAGTTATCTATTTCCTGTGTAGATGTGGATGTAACTTGACCCTTTAGGGTGGAGTTCTCCTTCTAGTAACTACTGGAAAGCTGGATTTGTAGATAGGTACCGTTTGAATTTGTTTCTGTCACAAAATATTTTGTTTTCTCCATCAGTGGTTATTGATAGTTTCACTGGGTATATTAGTCTGGCCTGGCACCTCTGTTCTCATATGGTTTGCAAGACCTCTGTATAGGCCCTTCTGACTTTCATGGTCTCTGCTGAGAACTCAGGTGTAATTCTGATAGGTTTGCTGTCATATGTTACTCAGCCATTTTCTCTTGCCATTTTTAATATTTTCCCTTGTCCTGTATTATATTTTGTGTTTTTATTATTATGTGGCAGGAAGATTTCCTTTTCTGGTCTATTCTCTTGGTATTCTCTAGGCCTCTTGTATGCTCATATGCATCTCCTTGTTCAGATTGGGGAAATTTTCTTCTATGATTTTGTTGAAGATATTTTCTGGGCTGTGGAGTCATACTTCTCTTTCCTCGATACCTATTATTCTCAAGTTTTGTCTTTTCATTTTGGCCTTGATTTCTTGGATGTTCTGTGTCAGGAACTTTTCAGATTTAGTATTTTCTTTGATGGTTGTTTAGAGTTCTACAGTTGTATTTTCTAGTCCAGATATTCGTTCCTCCGTTTCTTGGACTCGGTTAGAGAAGGCCACCTCTGTGTTGCCTGCTTTCTTCTCTAAGGCCTCTCAGTCACGTTTTTCTTCTGTGTGTTCCGTTATCATAGATTCCATTTTCATCTTCAGATTTTGAGCTGTTTTATTGATTTCTTCATCTGTTTGTTTGTATTTTCCTGAAATTCTTCCAGTGCCTCTCTATATGTCTCTTTCATGTCTTTTAACCCTGTTTGGTTGCATCTTTCTGCAGTTGTTACAGATTTTATTTGTTTCTTCCATTATCATCTTCCTGTCTAAAGACTTGAGGTCATTTTCTTGTATTTCGATTGTGTTTGGGTTCTCAGGGTTGCTTTCATTGGGATAGCTGGGATCTGGAGATGCTGGAACAGCTCAAGTGCACGTGCAACCCACGGACAGAACGGGCCCAAATTATAGCCAGACACATTGGAAGGGAGCCCACAAATCAAGGCAGTTAGAACATAGCTTGGACAATTCCCACAGGCCTGGTAGAATCTCCCATGCTCTCAGGAGAGGCTGGAAACCCCTGCAGTGTCTAGACACTGATCTAAAAGGGGATCACAGCTCAGAGGGTCTGACCAGAGTGGGGTCATAGCTACAATGTGGCAGGAAGTACAGGCAGCTTGGACCAACCTGCCAAAACAGAGTGGGCATCAACCTGGCTCTGGGTCCCAAAACAGCTTATCTGAATCACAGCAGTAAAGTGAAAGGGTCCAGTCAGAATCCTATATCTGCTGACTCAGTCTGGACCCTAAAGTGTAAAGCAAAGTCTCCAGGAGTGGAAACCAGGTCACCTGCCTGTTCCAGGGACGTTGACCATTTTTCAAGCCACGAATTACCCCTCATAAAAGAATATATTAACTACCATATCCTTGGTTGGTCCACTAGACTCTTGCATAGTTCTTTCAAAATAATAAGGCTGTGGCTAATTTTATTCTCTGTATTGAGAGATGCTGGTAGTAATACAGATTTAACTGTAAGAAAATGTGTAAGGGTGGATCTAAGATGGCAGCGAGCAATGTTGACCGTGTTTGGAGGCTCCAGTGAACAATTCAGGGAATTGCACAGATTTCTGAGCCAGGACAATCGAGATCCCAAACCACGGTAGCAGGAGTGCACCAGGGTTCAGAGGGACCAGGGTGCAGAGGACCTGGGTACCCCTGCACACGGGAGGAGCATGGATTTTCTCTGATCAGAGCGGCATCGGCAGAGGCAGCAACACCAGTGGCACCCGCGACACCAGTGGAGGTGGCTGAGGGGTGCAGCTCATAGCCTTCCGGTGGAGGCAATTGATGTGGTGGCTGGTGGGAGTTGCTGCGGGAGAGGGGACTCTGGGCAGGATTTGGGTCGCGTGGTGCCTTCGGACCCAGACTGGACTCGGCAAACAGTTTGGCCCCAAAATCCCGGGTTCGGGCCCAGCCCAGCAAGCAATTCTGCCCAAGGCACCAATTCAGCATGGCAGCCACAGCTCCCCTGCTGTGGCACAGGCTTAGTGGAGCACTCAGTTCCACCCTTGGCACCACCTCAGCTCAGTGGCAGCCCCCCTGCAGTGACACAGTCTGGGCGGAGCGCTTGGTTCCATCATTGGCGCTAACTCAGAGCAGCTGCAGTTCTCCTGCTGTGACTCAGGTTCGGCATAGCACTCGCTTCCAGCACCCGCGCTGGCTCAGCGCAGCGGCTTTCTTCGGCTGTGATGCAGGCTGGACAGAGCGCTCGGTTCCACCAGCTCTAAGACTCTGGTTGGGCACAGTGTGCAGTTTGAATCCAGAATTCCTGGCTGAGATTGGTGGACAGTTCTGGCCCTGAGTCAATAACTGACCACAGCACGCACTTTGGTCCAAAAGGCTCTAGCTGACCTTGGTGCGCAGTCCCAGCCCAAAAATTCTGGCTGGACCCTGTGTGCATTTTTGGGCCCAGAATCGCTAGCTGAGCTCGGCAGATGGTTCAGGCCCTGAGAATCTAGCTGAGTTCGGCCCGTGGTTCGGGCCTAGTGTTCCTGGCTGGACTTGGCAGGGGACACAGACCTTGGCCTGACCAAACACTCATTCAGAGACCCAGAACGATCGCAGGACCCACAACACAAGGGAGCTGAAAATCACTGGCTGTGAGAGTCCAAAATACAGGGCTAACCTCCTAACATCCATACCAGTCAAGCATTAAGAGCACCCAACCTAGGGAAAACTTGAGAAAACAAGTGAATCTATCATCAGACTCCCTCCATCCAACTATGGAAGCTACCCAACAAAAACAAAGATGGCAAGATGTCTAAAGGACAGCGAAAAAGCATACGCAAAAAAAAAACAAAAACAAAAACAACATGGCATCTCCAGTTGCCAACTATCTCAAAGAAAACAACCCAGAGAACTCAAATACAACATAAATACAAGAAAATGACCTCAAATCCTTAGTAATGAGGATGATAATGGAGGAAACAAATAAAATTCGTAATCAAATGCAGGAAGACGCAGACAAACAGTTGAGAGACATAAAAGAAGCACATAGAGTGGATCTGGAAAAATTTCAGGAATATACAAACAATCAGAAGAAAGAAATCAAAAAGTCAGTTCAAGATCTGAAAATGAAAATGTATTCAATGATGAACACACAGACAGAAGAAAACGACAATGTGAGACCTCAGAGAAGAAGGCGAGCAACACAGAGGTGAGCTTTTCTAACAGAATCCAAGAGATGGAAAACGAATCTCAGGTTTAGAAGATACAATCACAGATTTTGAAGCAAACATTAAAGAAAATGCCAAATCTGGAAAACCCCTGACACAAAACATCCAAGAGATTAAGGACACCATGAAAAGAAGAAATTTGAGGATAATAGGCATTGAAGAAAGAGAAGATATCAGACTCCAAGGCACAAAAACTATTCTCAACAAAATAATAGAAGAAAATTTCCCCAATCTAAAGAAAGAGATGCCAATAAACATAGCAGAGGCCTACAGAACACCAAATAGTATTGACCAGAAAAGAAAAACTGCCTGTCACATAATAATCAAATCACAAAACATGCAGAACAAAGAAAAAATATAAAAAGCTGCAAGGAAAATGGGCCAAATAACATTTAATGGCAATCCTATCAGAATTAAACCCGACTTCTCAGCAGAGACCATAAAAGTCAGAAGGGCCTGGACAGAGACCCTGCAAACCCTAAGAGACCACAGATGCCAGGCCAGACTACTTTACCCAGCAAAACTATCAATAACCATTGGTGGAGAAAACAAAATATTCCATGACAAAAACAAATTCAAACACTACCTATCCACAAATCCAGCTTTACAGAAGGTACTAGAAGGAAAATTCCATCCCAAAGAGTCAAGCTACAACCAAAACTACCCAGGAAATAGATAACTATCCCATGGCAAAAACACAACTACACAAACGCTAGATTGGAAAAAACATCAAAATTAAGACTCTTAACAGTCACTGGTCATTAATATCTCTCAACATCAATGGCCTCAATTCTCCAATAAAAAGACACAGACTAACTGAATGGGTGCATAAACAAGATCCAACATTTTTCTGCACTCAACAAACACATCTCACCCATAATGAAAGGCATTACCTCAGGGTAAAAGTTTGGAAAAAACATTCCAAGCAAATGGTCACAAGAAGCAAGCAGGTGTAGCCATTTTAGTATCGAACAAAATAGACTTTCAACCAAAATTAATCAAAAGGGATGAGGAAGGACACTTCATACTCATCAAAGGTAAAGTCAACCAAGATGACATCACAATTCTGAACATCTATTCTCCCAATACAAGGGCACCCACATTTGTAAAAGATCTGCTAAAAAAAAGCTTAAACCACATATCGATCCCCTCTCAATAATAGTGGGAGACTTCAACACCCCACTCTCGCTGAAGGATAAGTCATGGAAACAGAAACTAAGCCGAGAAACAACATCATTAACCAATGCCATGGGTCAAATGGATCTAACAGATATCTATAGAAACTTTCACCCAAACAAGAAAGAATGTACCTTCTTCTCTGCACCCCATGGAACCTTCTCCAAAATTGATCACATCGTAGGTCACAAAGCAAGCCTCAATAGATACAAGAGGATAGAAATAATACCTTGTATCCTATCAGATCACCATGCTCTTAGGCTGAAATTAACAACAACAGAAATACCAAAAAGCCTACACGTATGTGGAAACTAAACAACTCTCTGCTAAATGACACCTAAGTCAGAGAAGGAATAAAGAAAAAAATCAAGGAGTTTCTGAAAATCAGTGAAAATGAAAGAACAACATACCCAAATTTGTGGGATACATTGAAAGCAGTGCTAAGAGGACAATTCATAGCACTAAGTGCCTTTAAAAAGAAATTGGAAACATCGCACATAAGCATCTTAACAACACAACTGGAAGCCCTAGAAAAAAAAGAAGCAGAAACACCCAAGAGGAGTAGACGCCTGAAAATAATCAAACTCAAGGCTGAAATTAACAACTTAGAAACTAAGAAAACAGTCCAAAGAGTCAACAAAACCAAGAGCTGGTTTTTTGAGAAAATCAACAAGATAGACAGACCGTTAGCCAAACTAACTAAAAGGCAGAGGGACAGTACTGATATCAACAAAATCAGAAATGAAAAAGGAGACATAACGACAGACATTGAAGAAATACAAAGAATCACAAGATCCTACTTTGAAGGCATATACGCCACAAAATTTGAAAATGTAAGGGAAATTGATGATTTTCTTGATCAATTTCACTTGCCAAAGTTGAGTGAAGAACAGATAAACAAGCTAAATAGTCCCATTTCTCCAACAAATAGAAGCAATCATCAATGGTCTCTCAACCAAAAAAAGTCCAGGGCCATATGGTTTCAGTGCAGAATTCTACCAGACCTTCAAGGGCGAGCTAATACCGATACTCTTCAAGGTACTCCAAAAGATAGAAATGGATGGAAAATTACCAAATTCATTCTATGAGGATATAGTGTCATTGATACCTAAACCTCACAAAGACTCAACAAAGAAAGAGAATTTCAGACCAATTTCTCTTATGTACATAGATGCAAAAATACTAAATAAAATACTTGCAAAACGAATACAAGAACACATCAAAAATATCATTCATCATGACCAAGTAGGCTTCATTCCAGGCATGCAGGGATTGTTTAATATATGGAAATCCATCAATGTAATCCACCATATAAACAAACTGAAAATAAAAAAACCACATGATCATCTCTTTGGATGCAGAGAAAGCATTTGATAAGATTCAACACCCATTCATGTTTAAAGTTTTAGAGAGATGGGGATTAAAAGGCACTTTCCTCGTCGTATAAGGGCTATATAGAGCAAGCCAATAGCCAAAATCAAAGTAAATGGTGAGATACTCAAGGAAATTCCTCTAAAATTGGGAACAAGGCAAGGCTGCCCACTCTCTCAATATCTCTTCAATATAGTACTCGAAGCTCTAGCTACAGCAATATGACAACAAAAGGAGATCAAGGGTATCCAAATGGGAAAGGAGGAAGTCAAATTATCCTTATTTGCAGATGATATGATAGTGTACATAAGTGACCCTCAAAATTCCACCAGAGAAATCCTAAAGCTGATAAACACCTTCAGCAAAATGGCTGGATACAAAATTAACACAAAAAAGTCTGTAGCCTTCCTATACACAAATGATAAGCTTGTAGAGGAAGAAATAAGGAAATCACACCCTTAACATTAGCCGCAAGCAATATAAAATATCTAGGAGTTACCCTAACTAAGCAAGTGAAGGACTTGTTTGAAATTTTTTCAAAACTCTGAAGAAAGAGATTGAAGATGAGAAGACTGGAATGATCTTCCTTGCTCATGTATTGGGAGAATTAACATAGTAAAAATTGCCATCCTACCAAAAGCAATCTACAGATTAAATGTAATCCCTATCAAAATACTTACACAATTTTTTAAAGACATTGAAAGTTCAATTCTGAACTTCATATGGAAAAATAAAAAACCCCGAATAGCAAAAACAATTTTGTACAAAAAAAGATGCTCCGGGGGAATCTCTATACCTGATCTCACACTGTTCTATAAAACAATAGTAATTAAAACAGCATGGTATTGGCACAGCAACAGGCTGGTTGATCAGTGGAATTGATTCAAAGACCCAGATATGAATCCACACACATATGGTCACTTAATTTTTGACAAAGAAGCCAAATCCATTCAATGGAAAAAGGATAGCATCTTCAACAAATGGTGTTGGTCTAACTGGAGGTCTATGTGCAAAAAAATTCAACTGGAACTATATATGTCACCTTGCACAAAACTCAAATCCAACTGGATTAAAGACCTCAACATAAACCCAGAGACACTAAGTGACTTACAGGAAAAAGTAGGGAAGAGCCTGGAACATATTGACACAGGAGACAACTTCCTGAACAGAACACCAATGGCCCAGGCCTTAATGTCAACCATTAATCAATGGGACCTCATGAGGCTGAGAAGCTTCTGTAAGGCAGGAGACACTGTCAAGAGAACAAAGCGACAGCCTACAGACTGGGAAAAGATCTTCACCAACCCTACATCTGACAAAGGTCTAATATCCAAAACATATAAAGAACTCAAGAAATTAAACACCACCAAACCAAATAACCCAATTGAGAAATGGGGACTTGGAACTAAACCGACAATTCTCAACAGAGGAATATCAAATGGCTGAGAAACACTTAAAGAAATGCTCAACCTCCTTAATCATCATGGAAATGCAAATTAAAACAACTCTGAGATTACATCTTATACCCATCAGAATGGCTAAGATCAAAGATTCAAGTGACACCACATGCTGGCAAGGATGTGGGGAGAGAGGAACACTCCTTCATTGCTGGTGGGAATGCAAACTAGTACAGCCACTTTGGAAATCTATCGGGTGCTATCTCAGAAAACTGAGAATAGGGCTTCCTCGAGACCCAGCTATTCCACTCCTTGGAATATACCCAGAAGATGCTCCAGCTCACAACAAGAAAATTTGCTCAACCATGTTCATAGCAATCTTATTCATAATAGCCAGAACATGGAAACAGCCTAAGTGTCCCTCAGTAGAAGAGTGAATAAATAAACTGTGGTATATATACACTATGTAATACTACTCAGCTATTAAAAACAAGGAATCCCGAAATTTGTGGATAAATGGATTGAGCTAGAAATGATCATAATGAGTGAGTTAACCCAGAAGCAGAAAGACTTAAATGGTATATACTCACTTATATCTGCATACTAGCCCAAGGGGCATGTCCCACGAAAGCCTTCACTTACCAGGAAACTGGGATAGAGGGGAGGGACATCCTATTGGGACTCTAAATGAGAGACGCATGGAAGAACAGCAAAATAAAAGGATCCAGAGTGTCCTAGAAACCTACAAGTAGAACATTATGATAGGCAGATTTGGGCCCAGGGGTCCTGGTCAAACTAAGGCACTACCCAAGGACAAAGCAGGCGGTAAATTTTAAACTCCTTCCCAGATCTAGCCAATGGGCAGAACATTTTCCACAGTTGAGTGGAGAGTGTGATATGACTTTCTCACGTACTTTGGTGCCTCACATTTGACCATGTCCCCTGGAGGGGGAGACCTGGTGGCACTCAGAGGAAGGACAGCAAGTAGCCAAGAAGAGACTTGATACCCTATGAGAATATATAGGGGGAGGTAATCCCCCTCAGGAACAGTCATAGGGGAGGGGAATAATGGGAAAATTGGGGGGGGAGGAATGGGAGGATACAAGGGATGGGATAAACATTGAGATGTAACAAGAATAAATTAATAAAAAACAAAACAAAAAAACAAAACAAACAAACAAAAAGAAAATTTGTAAACAATATGTCCAATAATGGCTCTAGCATATGATATAGATGTGAATTCTGATGTGGTTGGTGTTCAGACATTCTATTTGAGCTGTGCCACTACAACTAAAAAGTTGTTTAAACATTAAATAAGTTATGTTCAGAACTTATTTAGTTAGATCTTAACTGATAATTTCAGTTGGTCACATATTATGATATTTAATGTAAATATCCCTTCTCAGTATTAAAAAGGGAGTCATTCCAAGTCAATGAACACATGAGCTGCATGTGTAGCTACTGAACAACAAATCCATTCAATGTCAGGAATAAAATCTTATGCTCTTTCTAACTATACCTTGCTTCAGCATTAGAAAAACATTCATTAGAATAATACATGAGAATAAAAAATATGGAGGCAGTGCTTTGCTCTTAGATATGTGTAACAGGATACACGCAGTATCAAAAAACCATAAAAATGATAATATCAAAGCAATATAGATTTAAATGTGCATATTCAATGACACCCTAAACAAAGAGTTCAAAGAATGATTATAAGAATTTTCTCTAAAAAATCAAAAGAAGAGACACAAACTACTTCTGGAAGAATACAATAAGGTCAAAAGAACTTGTATACAATAAGGCATTGCTAGAGTATGTGAAACAGTAATACCATAAGGATACAAAGTAATAAAAATATTCACACAAAAATATGTAAAGGAAAAACAAAATAAAGGAAATTAAATTCTAAGTAAAATGTTTCACCAAGAGAACACTTCAAGATGAAGACATGATGGCCAAGTATGACGATTGTGCATAAGTATTAGAAATTTTAATGTATGACAAAGATAAAACAATTCAGAAGATTAAAAGCACAAGAGACCAAGGTGTTATGATTAAAAGATCATATATACAAACAAGGACACACTCAAGTCATCAACACCAATTCCAGAAAAATGTAGTTGTAAATTTCCAGTGAGATATGTGGCCATTAAGACACAATAGATATTTAAATACCAAAAACTCAATATCAATAAAGAAACAGAACTTAACATTAAACTTAAAAATTGATTTGTAACAATGAGGTAAAATTGGAGGCTGCAGTACCGAATGCCATGTCATGGAAAGGCCCAATCTCTATTACAGTAGATTCTTCTATGGACATTCTTTAAGAAGAAGAAGAATAGTGATGTTTTTCAAGCATTTAGAGACATCACTGCCAACCACAGTAACCCCTTCACAATTGAACACAAGACGTCAAAGGAACTCATAGACAGTATTAAAGTACAGAGAAGCACAACTATTAGAAAAGTATCAATTACTGCATTAAAAACAAATAGACAATATTTACCAAATAATTTTCAAAAATAATTTAATCTCCATGATAACATTACCTAATAAAAATCAACAGACAACAAGATTGGTTTTAATTAAACAACAACAATAACAAAAAACAAAAATTCTTGTGTTACCTCCATGGAGGAAATGTTATTTATAAACCTGAGCAGATTTTTTTTCTATAAAAATTTGGGGAAATATTGTAATGAAGTCTGATTTTCAAAATGTGAGAACAGTCCCCTTTATGGACATGGATTGGAATAATTCTTAACTAAAACCTACCAAGTGTACTGAACAACACAACAGAATGATCAGTCTCTGCCCCTACATCTACTTACACCAGGAATGTAAGTGTGATTCCAAGCATACAGGTTAGCTAAATAAGATACATCACATAAATACAATCTAGGGTTCAATAACATGATTAAGAAAAAATATCATAAAAGGCTTTTAAAGAAGTACATTATCCATTCAGTGTTTTAAAACAAAAACTGATGGAGTAGAAAGAATATATCTTGGCAGAATAGGATTTTCTATGGCAAACAGATTGACAGCACTGTACTAGTTGGAAAGAAAAATTTAAAACATCAATTAAAATCAGAAAGAAGCCAGGTGTGTGTAATGCATGTCTTTAATCCAAACCCTTTGTAGACAGAGGCAGGAAATTCTCTGTCCTCGTGTGGGCCAGTCAGGCCTATATAGCTAATCCAAGGCAGGCAGCATAACATAGAGACCATGCCTTAAAATATAAACAGAAATTGGACAGTAATATGTACTGTCTCCACTCTTCCTCGAAATAGTCATTAAAATATTACCAAAAGTGCCAAAATAACAATGAAAATATACAGAAAGAGAGAGAAAGAAATGTTTCCTATTCTACATAGGGAGTTGAGGTTCCAAATTCTACACAGTGAGACCCTTTTTTCTCAACCACAAGAAGAGTTCTAGTTAACTGTATATGTGAAGAATATGAGATTAGACTTTGCATGAAAATGACAGTGTGTGGTTTTTGTTTGTTTGCTTTTTTTTTGTTTTTGTTTTTATTTGGTTTTTGGAGACAGGGTCTCTCTCTGTGTGTTACCCGTGGCTGTCCTGGACTTGCCCTGTAAAACAGGTTGGCCCGAAACTCATAGTGATACCTCTGCCTCTGCCTCCCTAGTGTTGGGAATAAAGGCATGCACCACCATACCCAGCAACGGTGTTGTTTTTACATAGACCTTAATATTGAATTAAGGATTTGAAGTGAGCATGCAAGAAACAGCAAATTTCTGGTGAAGCATATACAACCCCATCATCATGTTCAGTGTAATACAAAAAAATTTCTTTTAACTTAAGAAATAGTTCAATAAATTTTATACACAAACTAAGTTTTACTCAGGCTCTCCCAGTATTCACAGGCTTTGTAAAGTCTTCTTATTTCAGGAAACAATTCTAATTTTAGCTTCCTACACGTTAACTCAGGACTTCGTCACCACCAATACACCAGGATCTACCTTTTCAGCTATTTTTTCTTTAAACTGCATTTATCAAGATTTATTGGAGATGTTTTGTTATCTGAGGTTTGAGAAGATAGCTCACCTGTTTCAGATATTTTTTACTCCTAATGCTAAAAGACATTGCTGTGATTAAACATTGACCATAAACAAACTGAGGAAAAATGATTGATTTGACTCATTAATTACAGCCAAGGGCAGAAAAGGAAGGCATTTAGAAACCAAAGCATAAACACTTGAAGGAACATAGCTTGCTGTCTTGAACTGTTTGATTTCTCATGTATACATTCCTAGGAATAGTACTTTCTGGAGTAAACAAGTATGCCTACAATGCATACCAATTAGTAAACTATCTCAGAGATATAAAGACAGGCTAGTCTTTTAAAGAAAATTCTTTAATTAAAGTTCCCCTAACCAGTTCTGTCTTTTACTGTACTTTGTATGAGCTCAATGAAAATTAATTAGAAAACTAGGTTGCAATGTATGTACTGTTTGCACAAAGAAAGATAAAAATTCCTTTTCTTGAATTTCCAAGACTGGTTAATAATCTCAACTTTTCATCCATTTGCTTTAATATGATATAGTTATGGCAGAAGTAGCTAAAACTCCTGGTATTAACATGTATATTATTTTCTCAGATGCTACCCTCTGTATGCAGTGCTGATTGTGGTCCTGGAATCAGAAAATTCAGGCAGGAGGGAATGTCAGCCTGCTGTTTTATTTGTGTCCACTGCCCAGAAAATGAAATTTCTAATGGAACAAGAGAGTGTTTGCTGCTCTCATAAAGCCTTCACATTGGTAGTCCTATCCACCAACAAAGGGATGCTGAAGGAGTGTAAAATGCAACTGCAAAAATAAAATATACCATTTCCTCCATTAGTCTATATAGAGATACATACATTAACAACATAATAACTACCAAGTGAGTCCAGGACAGCCAA
The DNA here is from genome assembly GCF_903995435.1 of Acomys russatus. Classification (NCBI taxonomy): domain Eukaryota; kingdom Metazoa; phylum Chordata; class Mammalia; order Rodentia; family Muridae; genus Acomys; species Acomys russatus. The sequence continues at coordinate 14,549 of NW_026131699.1, forward strand.
GGCTACACAGAGAGACCCTGTCTCAAAAAACAACAACAACAAAAAAAAAACAAAAAACCAACAACAACAAAAAAACATAATAACAAAAAACTCTTATGCCTAAACCTACATATTGATTCATTGAAAATTTAAGTCATATCACAATTTCTCAAATAAACAATTTTTGTAATCAAGCTGCAGTGAGAAATTCTTCACAAGATTTTTCCTACTCATTCATCTCTAAAACTACATGTAGGGAAGATTGCAGTCACTAATATTTCAAATATACACTTACTCTTTTTGAACATATTTATGTGTCACTACATATGTCTATGTGCACCATGTATGTACATAGCCCCAGGTAGAACAGATAAGGCAAATGACCAAAGCACATGGTAATGAGGGTGTGGAAAACAAATCTGTTATCTTTAGGGAATTAGTGTAGCGGTAAAAAAAATTACTTGTAAAATTATAAGAAACTGATAAATATGAAACAGAATTCATTGAATATCTAGAAGCCCATTTTTAAGTGTCTGACACCATTTGTTTCTAGTAAAGTAGGGGTAAGTGTTGATACATGATCTACAAAATATAAGGGCTCTTATGTGAAAATTTTTATATAACGCAACCCTAAGAATTTCATGAAATAATAAATTAGATTCTGGGTCTCACACAGATTGAAACTAGGGAAGTAGGAAGGTGCAGGATGTTTCCCATGATGAAGGGATCAAAATGAAGGGCATTGTACTGCTCAGTCTGTAGAGGTAACTACCTTCAATGTTAGGGTTAAAGCTTCCCATGATGAAGATTCCGGAATTCTTTCTCTGTACTGCCAGATAATAACATAAATAAGGAGATATAAAATATTTTTATAATCTTCTTTTTTTTAATTAATTTATTCTTGTTACATCTCAATGTTTATCCCATCCCTTGTATCCTCCCATTCCTCCCCCTCCATTTTCCCATTATTCTCCTCCCCTATGACTGTTCCTGATGGGGATTACCTCCCCCTGTATATTCTCATAGGGTATCAAGTCTCTTCTTGGCTACCTGCTGTCCTTCCTCTTAGTGCCACCAGGTCTCCCCCTCCAGGGGACATGGTGAAATGTGAGGCACCATAGTACGTGAGAAAGTCATATCACACTCTCCACTCAACTGTGGAGAATATTCTGACCATTGGCTAGATCTGGGAAGGGGTTTAAAGTTTACCTCCTGTATTGTCCTTGGCTGGTGCCTTAGTTTGAGCAGGACCCCTGGGCCCAAATCTGCCTATCATAATGTTCTACTTGTAGGTTTCTAGGACCCTCTGTGTCCTGATACTTTGCTATTCTCCCATGCTTCTCTCATTTAGAGTCCCAATAGGATGCCTTCCCCTCTTTCCCAGTTTCCTGGTAAGTGAAGGCTTTTGTGGGACATGCCCCTTGGGCTAGTATGCAGATATAAGTGAGTATATACCATATGAGTCTTTCTGCTTCTGGGTTAACTCACTCATTATGATCATTTCTAGCTCAATCCATTTATCCACAAATTTCGGGAATTTCTTGTTTTTAATAGCTGAGTAGTATTCCATAGTGTATATGTACCACAGTTTCTTTTCTTTTCTTTTTTCTTTTTTTTTTTTTTTTTTTTGCTAAGGATGTATCTTTTATTTTTCTGTTCTTTGCAGAGTCTGAGAATTAAAGAGGACAAAATCCAACAGATGAACCCTGCACAATTTGAAATGACTGAAGATCTGTCAATGCTGTTTTATCTCAATGAAGCATCGTACCACAGTTTCTTTATCCACTCTTCTACTGAGGGACACTTAGGCTGTTTCCATGTTCTGGCTATTATGAATAAGGCTGCTATGAACATGGTTGAGTAAATTTTCTTGTTGTGTGCTGGAGCATCTTCTGGGTATATTCCAAGGAGTGGAATAGCTGGGTCTTGAGGAAACCCTATTCCCATTTTTCTGAGATAGCACCAGATAGATTTTCCAAAGTGGCTGTACTAGTTTTCATTCCCACCAGCAATGAAGGAGTGTTCCTCTCTCCCCACTTCCTCACCAGCATGTGGTGTCCCTTGAATTTTTGATCTTAGCCATTCTGATGGGTATAAGATAGAATCTCAGAGTTGTTTTGATTTGCATTTCCCTGATGACTAAGGAAGTTGAGCATTTCTTTAAGTGTTTCTCAGCCATTTGATACTCCTCTGTTGAGAATTCTCTGTTTAGTTCCAAGCCCCATTTCTCAATTGGGTTATTTGGTTTGGTGGTATTTAATTTCTTGAGTTCTTTATATATTTTGGATATTAGACCTTTGTCAGATGTAGGGTTGGTGAAGATTTTTTCCCAGTCTGTAGGCGGTCGCTTTGTTCTCTTGACAGTGTCTCCTGCCTTACAGAAGCTTCTCAACCTCATGAGGTCCCATTTATTAGTGGTTGACATTAAGGCCTGGGCAGTTGGTGCTCTGTTCTGGAAGTTGTCTCCTGTGCCAATATGTTCCAGGCTCTTCTCCACTTTTTCCTCTAAATGGCTTAGTGTCTCTGGTTTTATGTTGAGGTCTTTAATCCCCTTGGATTGGAGTTTTGTGCAAGGTGACAAATATGAGTCCAGCTGCATTTTTTTTACACATAGACTTCCAGTTAGACCAGCACCATTTGTTGAAGATGCTATCCTTTTTCCATTGAATGGATTTGGCTTCTATGTCAAAAATCAAGTGACCATATGTGTGTGGATTCATATCTGGGTCTTCGATTCGATTCCACTGATCAACCAGCCTGTTGCGGTGACAGTACCATGCTGTTTTAATTACTATTGCTTTATAGTACAGTTTGAGATCAGGTATGGAGAGTCCTCCAGAGCACCTTTTATTGTACAAGATTGTTTTAGCTATTCTGGGTTTTTTGTTTTTCCATATGAAGTTCAGAATTGAACTTTTAATGTCTTTAAAAATTGCGTGGGTATTTTGATAGGGATTGCATTGAATCTGTAGATTGCTTTTGGTAGGATGGCCATTTTTACTATGTTAATTCTCCTGATCCATGAGCAAGGAAGATCATGCCATCTTCTCAGGTCATCTTCAATCTCTTTCTTCAGAGTTTTGAATTTTTTTTCAAGCAAGTCCTTCACTTGCTTAGTTAGAGTAACTCCTAGATAATTTATATTGCTTGTGGCTAATGTGAAGAGTGTGGTTTTCCTAATTTCTTCCTCTGCAAGGTTGTTATTTGTGTATAGGAAGGCTACAGACTTTTTGAGTTAATTTTGTATCCAGCCAATTTGCTGAAGGTGTTTATCAGCTGTAGGAGTTCTCTGGTGGAGTTTTGAGGGTCACTTATGTACACAATCATATCATCTGCAAAGAGGGATAATTTGACTTCCTCCTTTCCCATTTGGATACCCTTGATCTCCTATTGTTGTCTTATTGCCCTGGCTAGAACTTCGAGTAGTATATTGAAGAGATATGGAGAGAATGGTCAGCCTTGCCTTGTTCCCGATTTTAGAGGAATTTCCTTGAGTATCTCACCATTTACTTTGATTTTGGCTATTGGCTTGCTGTATATAGCCTTTATTATGTTGAGCAAAGTGCCTTGTATCCCGGATCTCTCTAAAACTTTAAACATGAATGGGTGTTGGATTTTATCAAATGCTTTCTCTGCATCTAAAGAGATGATCATGTGGTGTTTTACTTTCAGTTTGTTTATATGATGGATTTGTTGATTGATTTCTGTATATTAAACCATCCCTGCATGCCTCGAATGAAGCCTACTTGATCATGATGAATGTTATCTTTGATGTGTTCTTGTATTCGTTTTGCAAGTATTTTATTAAGTATTTTTGCATCGATGTTCATATGAGAAATTGGTCTGAAATTCTCTTTCTTTATTGAGTCTTTGTGAGGTTTAGGTATCAATGAGACTATGGCCTCATAGAATGAATTTGGTAATTTTCCATCCATTTCTATCTTTTGCAGTAATTTAAATAGTATCGGTATTAGCTCGCCCTTGAAGGTCTGGTAGGGTTCTCGACTGAAACCATCTGGCCCTGGGCATTTTTTGGTTGGGAGACTAATGATGATTGCTTCTATTTCTGTAGGGGAAATGGGGCTATTTAGCTTGTTTATCTGTTCTTCACTCAACTTTGGCAAGTGAAATTGATCTAGAAAATCGTCCATTTCCCTTAGATTTTCAAATTTCGTGGCCTATATGCCTTCATAGTAGGATCTTATGATTCTTTGTATTTCTTCAGTGCCTGTTGTTATGTCTCCCTTTTCATTTCTGATTTTATTGATTTCAATACTGTCTCTCTGCCTTTTAGTTAGTTTGGCTAACGGTCTGTCTATCTTGTTGATTTTCTCAAAGAACCAGCTCTTGGTTTTGTTGATTCTTTGGACTGTTTTCTTAGTTTCTAATTTGTTAATTTCAGCCCTGAGTTTGATTATTTCCAGACGTCTACTCCTCTTGGATGTTTCTGCTTCTTTTTTTCTATGATTTCCAGATGTGTTGTTAAGAAGCTTATACGCGACGTTTCCAATTTCTTTTTAAAGGCACTTAGTGCTATGAATTTTCCATTTAGCACTACTTTCAATGTATCCCAGAAAGTTTGGTATGTTGTTTCTTCATTTTCACTGAATTTCAGAAACTCCTTGATTTCTTTCTTTATTTCTTTCCTTACCCAGGTGTCATTTAGCAGAGAGTTGTTTAGTTTTCACGTACGTGTAGGCTTTTTGTTATTCCACGTACGTGTAGGCTTTTTGTTATTTCTGTTGTTGTTGAATTTCAGCCTAAGGGCATGGTGATCTGATAGGATACAAGGTATTATTTCAGTCCTCTTGTATCTATTGAGGTTTGCTTTGTGACCTACGATGTGATCAATTTTGGAGAAGGTTCCATGGGGTGCAGAGAAGAAGCTATATTCTTTCTTGTTTGGGTGAAAGTGTCTATAGATATCTGTTAGATCCCGTTGACCCATGGCATTGGTTAATGAGGTTATATCTTGGCTAGTTTCTGTTTCAGTGACTTATCCTTCAGTGAGAGTGGGGTGTTGAAGTCTCCCACTGTTATTGTCTGGGGATCGACATATGGTTTAAGCTTTTTTAGCAGATCTTTTACAAATGTGGGTGCGCTTGTATTGGGAGCATAGATGTTCAGAATTGTGATATCATCCTGTTTGACTTTACCTTTGATGAGTATGAAGTGTCGTTCCTCATCCCTTTTGACTAATTTTGCTTGAAAGTCTATTTTGTTTAATACTAAAATGGCTATGCCTGCTTGCTTCTTGTGACCATTTGCTTGGAATATTTTTTCCAACCTTTTACCCTGAGATAATGCCTATCGTTATGGGTGAGATGCGTTTCTTGAATGCAGAAGAATGTTGGATCTTGTTTATGCACCCACTGAGTTAGTCTGTGTCTTTTTATTGGAGAATTGAGACCATTGATGTGAGAGATATTAATGACCCGTGACTATTAAGAGTCTTAACTTTGATGATGTTTCCAGTCAAGTGTTTGTGTAGTTGCGTTTTTGCCATGGTACAGTTATCTATTTCCTGGGTAGTTTTGGTTGTAGCTTGACCCTTTGGGATGGAGTTTTCCTTCTAGTACCTTCTGTAAAGCTGGATTTGTGGATAGGTAGTGTTTGAATTTGTTTTTGTCATGGAATATTTTGCTTTCTCCATCAATGGTTATTGATAATTTTGCTGGGTAAAGTAGTCTGGCCTGGCATCTGTGGTCTCTTAGGGTTTGCAGGGTCTCTGTGCAGGCCCTTCGGGCTTTGATGGTCTCTGCTGAAAAGTCGGGTGTAATTCTGAGAGGTTTGCCATTAAATGTTATTTGGCCCTTTTCCCTTGCATATTTTAATATTTTTTCTTTGTTCTGAATGTTGTGTTTTTTGATTATTATGTGACAGCCTGTTTTTCTTTTCTGGTCAATTGTATTTGGTGTTCTGTAGCCCTCTTGTATATGTATTGGCAACTCTTTCATTAGATTGGGGAAATTTTCTTCTATGATTTTGTTGATATTAGTTTCTGGGTTTTGGAGTTTGATATCTTCTCTTTCTTCAATGGCTATTATCCTCAGATTTCTTCTTTCCATGGTGTCTTTAATATCTTGGGTGCTTTGTGTCAGGAGTTTTCCAGATTTGGCATTTCTTTTAATGGTTGCTTCAAGATCTGTGATTGTATCTTCTAGACCTGAGATTCGTTCTTCCATCTCTTGGATTCTGTTAGAAAAGCTCACCTCTGTGTTGCTCGCCTTCTTCTCTGAGGTCTCATGTTCTCGTTTTTCTTCTGTCTGTGTGTTTATCATTCAATCCATTTTCATTTTCAGATCTTGAACTGATTTTTTGATTTCTTTCATCTGATTGTATATTCCTGAGTTTCTTCCATTGCCTCTTTATTGGTGTTCAGAACTTGAACCGTTATTTATTTCTTTCATCTGGTTGTTTGCATTTTCCCGCAATGTTTCCAGTTCCACTCTATGTGCTTCTTTTATGTGTCTCACCTGTTTGGCTACGTCTTCCTGCATTTGATTATGAATTTTATTTGTTTCCTCCATTCTCTGGGTTGTTTTCTTTGGGATAGCTCGAAACTAGAGACGCCATGTTGTTTTGGGGTTTTTTTGTGTATGCTTTTTCGCTGTCCTTTAGACATCTTGCTGTCTTTGTTTTTGGTTGGGTATAGTCCAGAGTTGAATGGAGGGAGTCTGATGATAGATTCACTTGTTTTTTCATGATTTCCCTAGGCTGGAAGCTCTAATACTTCACTGGTGTGGATGTTAGGGGGTTAGCACTGTTGTTTTGGACTCTCACAGCCAGTGATCTTCAACTCCCATGTGCTGTTGGTCCTGCAATCGTTCTGGGTCTCTGCATGAGCGTTGGGTCAGTCCAAGGTATCCACAGCCTTCTGTGTCCCCTGCCAAGTCCAGCCAGGAACACTGGGCCCGAACCACAGGCTGAACTCAGGTAAATTCTCATGGCCGGAACCGTCTGCCGATCTCAGCTAGGGATTCTGGGCCCAAAATGCACACAGGGTCCAGGCAGAATTTTTAGGTTGGGACTGTGTACCAGGCTCAGCTAGGGGCTTTTGGCCCAAAGTGCATGCTGTGGTCAGTTATTGATTCAGGGCCTGAACTCTCCTCCAAGATCAGCCAGGAATTCTGGATTCAAACTGCACACTGTGTCCAACCAGATTCTTAGAGCCAGTGGAGCTGAGCGCTCTGCCCAGCCTGCGTCACAGCAGGAGAACTGCGCGCTGCGGCTGCGCTGAGCCAGCGCTGGTGGTGGAACTGAGTGCTCTGCTCAACCTGTGTAACAGCAGGAGAACTGCAGCTGAGCTGAGCCAGCGCCGGTGGTGGAACTGAGCGCTCTGCCCTGCCCGTGTCATAGAAGGAGAGCTGCGGCTTCACTGTGCCAGCACCGCTGGTGGAACCAAATGCTCTGCCCAGACTGCGTCACTGTAGGGGAGCTGCCGCTGAGCTGAGTTGGTACCTAGGGTGGAACTGAGCGCTCGGCCCAGCCTGCACCACAGCAGGGGAGCTGTGGCTGCACTGAGTTAGTGCCTCAGGCAGAATTGCTTGCTGGCCTGAGCCAGAACCCGGGACTCTGGGGCCGAATTGTCTGCCGAGTCCAGTCTGGGTCCCAAGGCACAATATGACCCAAATCCTGCCCAAAGTCCCCTCTCCCACAGGAACTCCCACCAGCCACCACACCAATCGCCTCCACTGGAAGGCTATGAGCTGCAAACCTCAGCCACCACTGCTGCTGACGCTGGTGCCGCTGGTGCTGCCGCTGGTGCTGCCTCTGCCGCTGCTGCTCTGATCCAATAAAATCCGCCCTCCTCCCGTGTGCAGGGGCACGCAGGTCCTCCGAACCCTGGTCCCTCTGCACTGTGGAGCACTCTCACTGCCGTGGTGTGGGGACCTCAGTGTTCCTAGCTCAGAAATCTGTGCAATTCCCTTAATTGTTCAATAGAGCCTCCAAACACGGTCCACACTGCTTGCCGCCATCTTGGATCCATCTCCTATATTTTACTTCTTGCACTCACATTCCTACTTCTTCTATATAAATCAAATCATTGACAAATTTATGAACTCATCTATTTCTTTTATATGGACACACCAATAGAAACACTTGCACACACACACACACACACACACACACACACACACACACACACACACACACCAGAAACATAAAACTCAACCATGATGATTTCTTTTACTGTTTCTTTTATATCAATATGTTCATGTTGGGCTATTGGAATAAGAAAGGCTACCATAGGTCTTGTCCAAGTAGAAGACAGTCTTGATCTCTCATAATGACGGCATTAATTGACAGTCAATGAACTTAGCAGGCAAAGAATGTATGGGATTGGTGATTATAAAACACACTCAGCCACACTGTGGTTAGTGATTTTAGATTTTATGAATTTACCAGACTAAGTCACTTCATGATAGCATTCAGAATAATGAAAAAAATCTGTGTTTTATGAGAATATGTACATTTTCTCATCAACACAGTTAGACAAATGATGGTTTGGTCTTGTTCCCTGTAAATATAAGAACTAATGAATATAAGATTTGCTGTACAGAAATGTCCTTCAATTATGTTATGAGCAACCAAATGCAACTATTTCAAAGATTCTCCAACAGAAGTATTGAAATGTCTTGTCAATAAACTGCTGAAGCTGTACTAACAAACCTGTCCTTTTTTCATTCAGACATGGATCAGTGTGTGAAGTGTCCAGAGGATCAGTACGCCAACATTGAGAAGAATCACTGCATCCATAAAGCTGTGATCTTTCTGAGCTATGATGACCCCTAAGGGATGGCTCTGGCCTTAATGGCCTTGTGATTCTCTGCCTTCATAGCTCTGGTTCTTGGGGTATTTTTGAAACACAATGACACAGCCATTGTGAAGGCAAATAACTGCTCTCTCAGCTACATCTTACTCACATCACTCATGTTCTGTTTCCTCTGCTCCTTGCTCCTTGCTCCTTGCTCATCCAAACTCAGCCACCTGCATCCTTCAGCAAATCACATTTGGAATTGTATTCACTGTGGCTATTTCCACTGTGTTGGCCAAAATAATCACAGTCCTTCTGGTTTTCAAAGTCACAGCTCCTGCAAGAAGGATGAGGTACATTCTGGTTTCAGGAACACTTAACTACATCATTCCTCTCTGTACACTTATCTAAATTATTCTCTGTTCAATCTGGGTAGGAGCTTCTCTTTCTTCTGTTGATATTGATGCACACTCTGAGCATGGCCACATTATTATTGTCTGCCACAAGGGTTCGGTTATAGCATTTTACTGTGTCCTAGGATACCTAGGCTTCCTGGCCCTGGGAAGCTTCATTTTGGCTTTCATGGCCAGGAACATGCCTGACACATTCAGTGAAGCCAAGTTCCTGACATTCAGCATGCTGGTATTTTGCACTGTTTGGATCACTTTCCTCCCTGTCTACCATAGCACCAAGGGCAAGGTCATGGTGGCTGTGGAGATTTTTTCCATCTTGTCTTCCAGTGCAGGGTTGCTGGGGTGCATCTTTGTTCCCAAGTCTTACACAATTGTATTCAGGCCACACACAATTTCTCTTCCAGAGATCAGGGTGAAATCATATTCCTAAAATCATATATCATGAAACTTTTTTGAAATTGATTTATTTATTCACATTACATCCTGGCTGTAGAATCGATCCCTTCTCTTCTTCCCGTCCCATCCTTCCTCTCTCTCTTTCTCCCATCACCTCTCCTTTATTTCTCAGATAAGTGAAGATCCCCTTCCCACCCTCCCTTGCTCACCAAGTTGCATCAGGACTGATCATGTCCTTCTCATCTATGGCCTAGAAAGGCAGTCATAAAAGAGGAAGTGATCAAACAGTGTCCATGTCAGCAGTGTCTGGCAACAGTGTCCAGCTTCACACTGGGTATGACTAGTTGGTGTGGAAGCATCTTGATTTGTGTAGGAGGGCACAAATGTCATCTTCACCAGTGTCCAGACCTAACTTTTGAGTACTGCAGCAGCTAAACTTAGAGCCATTATGAGGCTCACCTCACAGAGGCAACTTGTGTCTTCTATGTAACAAAGATTTTTTCTTTTCTTTTCGTCTTTTCTTTTTTCTTTTAAGTTATTTTTTTTAATTTTGGGGGCAGCTCTTCATATAGTTCTTTTGAGAATCCATGAGTGTATATATATATATAGTGATTTATTAGAATAGGTTAAGGCTATGGTCCAGCTAATACAACAATGGCTGACTATGAATGGAAGGTTTAAGAACCCAGTAGTTGTTCAATCAATGAGACTGCATGTGTCAGCTGATCTTCTGTATGCAGTAATCACTAAGAAGTATGCTTTAAAGCAAGTGAAGGAAGGAACCTGTTAGTGAGAGTGAGAGTAAACCAAGATATGGTGAACTTTCTTTTTTCATGTCATCTATACAGGGTGGCAGAAGAAGGTGTAGACAGATTGAAGGTGTGTTTTCACATCTCTAAGATCAAGATTAGATCTGAGTTTCCAAATAATAGGATTTAATTAAGAAGAAATAATCCCAGCCTAGTAGTGGTGGCACATACCTTTAATCTTAACACTTGGGAGACAGAGGCGGGCAGATCCCTGTGAGTTCTGGGACAGCCTAATTTACAGAGCAAGTTCCAGCACATCCATGAGTACATACAGTGAAACCCTGACTCAAAAGAAGGAAATAGAGAAACAAATAGATAAATAAAAAAGAAAATGAAAGAAAAAAGCATCCCTTATATGCAAGCCTCACAGATGTGCCCAACAATTTGGGTTCCTTTCCTTCAAAGAACCAGCCCTTGGGTCTATCGATTGCTTGAATTGCTCTTTGTTTCTAATTTGTTGGTTTCAGCTGTGAGTTTGATTATTTTCAGCTCTCTACTTCTGTTGAGTGTATCTGCTTCCATCTTTAGGGCTTCCAGATGTGTCATTAAGTTGCTTGAATGACATGTTTCCAATTTCTTTATGAAGGCACTTAGTGCTATGAACTTTCCTCTTAGCCCTGCTTTCATCGTGTCCCATGAATTTTGGTATGTTGTACCTTCATTTTTATTGAATTTTAGGAAGTCCCTAATTTCTTTCTTTAATTCTTCTCTGATCCAATTAATATTAAGTAGAGAGTTCTTCAGTTTCCATGTGTGTGTAGACTTTTAAAAATTTTGTGTTGTTGTTAAGGTCCAGTTTTAATCCATGTGGTCTTATAGGCTACAAGGTATTATTTCAATCTTCTTGTATCTGTTGAGGCATTTTTTGTGACCTACTATATGGTCAATTTTGGAGAGGGTTCCATGAGGTGCTGAAAAGAAGGTATAACCTTTGTTTTGGGATGAAAAGTTCTGTAGATATCTGTTGGGTCCATTTGATTCATGACATTTGTTTGTGTCATTATTTCTCAGTTTAGATTCTGTTTCTTTGACAATCATTTGGTGAGGTGGGGTGTTGAAGTTCCCACTGTTAATGTGTGGGGATTAATGTGTTGTTTAAGCCTTATTAATATTTCTATTACAAATGTAGGTGCCCTTGGGTTTGGGGCATAGATATTCAGAATTGTGATGTCATCTTGGTTGAGTTTTCCTTTGATGAGTATGATGGGTCCTTCCTCATCTCTTTTGATTAATTTTAGTTGAAAGTTTATTTATTTAATTTTTTGTTTTTGATTTGTTCATTTTAAATCTCTATCGTTATTCCCTTCCTCATCACTTCTCGATTATACCCTCCCTCCCTCATAATGTCTCCCTCCCTATCCTAGTCCTCAGAAAAGTGAGCGCTCCTCCCATAATGTCTGATGTCAACCTAACAAGTCTAATCTCATCTGTCTGTATCCTCTTCCTTGTGGCCTGGCAAGTCCGTCTACAGAGGTAAATAATCATGTGTGGGGGTCACTGTCTATGGCAAAAATAGTCCCTACTCCCCATATTAGTGACCCCACAAGGAAATTGTGCTGCCTATCTACTACATCTGAGCAGAGGGTCTAAGTCCTATCATGTACAGCCCTTAGTTTCGAACATCATTCACTGCAGAACCCTCCTCCTCTGCACAGTTTGGTGGCTCCATTCATCTCCTTTCAGAACTCCTGATCCCCTCTAGTCCCTCTATTCTCCAACTCTTCCATAAAACTTCCTGTGCTCTACCCCAAAGTTTGCTGTGTAGTCTCTGCATCCGCTTGGGTCTCCTGCTGGGTGGAGTCTTTCAGAAGACCTCTATAGTAGACTCCCTTCCTGTTTATTCTCTTCAACTGCGTCTGATGTCTCCTTCATTTTCCATTCTTAATAGAGTTAAGCATTTCTCCCTAGGGTTCTCCTTGTTATTTAGTATTTAAAGTCCATGTATTATAGTGTGGTTATTCTGTATTATTTGGCTAATATCCATTTATTTATTTATTTTTTAGAAAATAATTTTATTAGTTACTTTCTTACATATACATTTATATTTTTACACATATATAAAATAAACTATGTATAGAAAGAAGAACCACTGAACAATCAGGAATATATTCATGTTACATTCATAGTGTTTTTGTCTGTTTGTATTTGGCAACACTGAAGAAAACATTTTCCTATTTCCGTGAGTCTAAAAGTCTGAATGTAACTAAAAATTACCATATCTCATCTCTATCAACTTAAAGCTCTTCTATCTAGACCTAAAAACATCTTACCCCTAAACAGCTAAGCTTAATTGTGAAACTAACTTTTTGCTTCTTCAACCCCATCAGAGACTTTAGAAGGAGTAAAATTAATTACTTTGAGTAAACAGAAAGTGCAGGTTAGCAGCTTCCAAATTAAAGAAAAAATGACAGAGACAGTGTTGCTGCCTGGAGAGTCACCCATAACTCTCTAAAACATTGGAGCTTCATCTTGACCTTCTGGGCTAATATATCTGACTGACATTTGTGAGGCAGAGTTTGGCTGTGCCTCTGCCTGCATCTTAGCTTGCCAAGTTTTAGGCAAAATTCTGTCAGTGGTCAAACAAGGCCATTTTGCCCAGTGGTTGATTTGCCATATTTTAAGCCATCTCCATAAAAGGTTCATTGATATTAATCATCATCTTGAGGTAGGCGGGTGTTGCCAGGAGTTAACCTGTCTTCTCAAAGAATCATTAAACAATGTAAACATCTTTAAATGCCATATTCTGTATGACATTCTCTAAGTATTTTACTTAGTGGTTGATAGAATCATACCTAGGTATTACATCTAGAGAGGGATATTCTGTGATATAAATAGACTAGTAATCAAAATGACACAATTTAGATAAGTTTGACGTAACTTGTCTAACTTAATTACTTAGCCTAAACAGCACGCAATAGGATGTGTCAAAGAATGGGAGGTAACCGTGAATTCTACTTTGAGGGTTATGGGTACAATGCCTCACATGTAGAGTAGAAAAGAATATAATGTGTGTGAAGAATAATCTTAATTGAATTTTATATCCGGGTATCCAAAGGAAACTTATTTTGCATCACTAATACAAATTTCTATAACCAGTGAATTGAATATATCTTTGGGAGCACAGCCAAGGCCTTAAGTTGGGGTATCACGTCCACAATCGATTGTATCCTTATCCTTATATATTTTCTATGTGGCGCCTTGCC
>NW_026131700.1:0-25671 GCF_903995435.1 Acomys russatus
CCTAACCCTAGCCCTAACCCTAACCCTAAACCTACCCCTAACCCTAACCCTAACCCTAACCCTAACCATAACCCTAGCCCTAATCCTAACCCTAACCCTAACCCTAACCCTAGCTCTAACCCTAACCCTAAACCTAGCCCTAACCCTAACCCTAACCCTAAACATAACACTAACCCTAACCCTAACCCTAGCCCTAGCTTTAACCCAAACCGTACCCATAACCCTAACTGTAACCCTAACCCTAACCCTAACCCTAACCCTAACCCTAACCTTAACCTTAATTCTAACCCTAACCCTAACCCTAACCCTAACTCTAACCCAGTTCCTGGAGTAGATGTTGAGTAGCTTCAATACAGGCCTCCTGAGTGGGGGTGGCCAATAAGAGTTCATCTACTTTTTGTAAGAGAGTTATTTCTGGGTGCATGACATGGAAATCAGTCAAATTCTGGTGGAGCGCTTTATCAAAAAGAGTAGTTCAAATTTTGAAAACTTGGGGAAGGCGTGTCCAGGTAACTTGCTCCGAGAGCCCCAGCTCGGGGTCCTTCCATTCAAAGGTAAAGTATGGTTGGCTCTGAGGGGCCAAGGCAAGCAAAAGAAAGAGTCCTTTAAATCTAAGACAGTACACCAGGTAAAATCTGGCCTCAAGGTACTTAGAAGATTATAAGGATTAGCCACCGTGGGATGGATGTCCACCACCCTTTTGTTTACTTCTTGGAGGTCCTGTACTGGTCTATAATTCTGTGTTCCTCTTTTCTTGACAGGCAAGAGTGGAGTATTCCAGGGAGAGTGACAAAGTCTTAGGACCCCTAATTGTAGGAATCGATTAATATGCTGCTTGATGCCCATTCGGACCTCTTGGCTCATAGCATATTGTTTTATAGAGAACAGTACACCTGTAGGTTTGAGAGTCACAGTAATAGGAGGCTGTGTATGACCCAGTCCTAGCCCTCCAGTCTCCGCCCAAGCTTGGGGAAATTGCTGTATCCAGGGGCTGTCTTCAGGAAGGGGGTCATTGGGGCTAGTCTGAAATATCTGGTATTCATCCTGCAATTTGAGGGTGAGAACCTGTACAGGTGCTCCCTTGGAGCTTAATACTGTTGCCTCTTCCTCTGAGAAATGAATTTGAACCCCCAACTTGGTTATCATGTCTCTCCCTAATAGAGGACAAGGACACTCAGGAACTACTAAAAAGAAGTGAGTCACAGTACCTGTATCAAGGTTAACAGTCAGTTTGTTGGTCCATTGGTGTAGTTTGCCACCAGTTCTCCTTGTACCCAGGATGTCTTTGAGGATATGGGTCACGATCACTGGGTTAGCACGGAATGTTGAGCACCTGTATCTATCAGGAAAGTGGTGCGTTGCCCCTTAACGGTAAGGGTTAGCCTGGGCTCGGGGGGGGGGGCTTCAGAGCCCCGACTTGCCTAGTCCCTGTCTTCACCCAGGGCCAGGATCAGGACAGGTTTCTTTTGATCTTTGGGACGCTTAGGGCAGTCTTTTAACCAGTGTCCACGTTCCTTGCAGTAAGCACATTGATCCTTATCCACACGGGGCCACCTTTGTTCTCCCCCCTCTCTCTCATGTCCTTTATATTTAGTAGGTTCTGTCACTACAGCGGCCAAGCTCTTATTCAAATGTCTATCTCGCTTACGATCCCTGCGATCCTCTCGTTCCTCCTGTTCCCTTGCTAGCCTAGCTTCCTTTTTCTCTGGGGTCTCTCTCCTGTTATACACCTTCTCTGCATCTCTGACCAAATCCTGTAATCCATATGTCTGAATACCATCTAGTAGCTGCAGCTTCCCTTTTATATCGGGAGCTGACTGATCTATAAAAGACATGGCCACTGTTGCCTTATGTTCTGGAGCCTCAGGGTTAAATGGAGTATACATGCGGAACTCTTCCAGCAACCTTTCCATAAAGGCAGAGGGCTTTCTTCCTTTCCCTGAGTAATAGTTCTTACCTTGGCCAAATTGGTGGGGGCACTTTCCAGCTCCCTTGACACCCGCCAATAGAACCTGACGATAGATACGGAGACTCTCCCTACCTGCAGCCGTCTCATAATCCCAATCTGGGCATGTCAAGGGAAATCCTTCATCTATCTCGTTAGGGAACTGGGTGGGTGCCCCGTTTGATCTGGGCACATTTTTTCTCGCTTCCAGGAGTTCTCTCTGTTTTTCCTCCATGGTGAGGAGAGCCTGTAAAAGCTGTTGACAGTCATCCCAGGTGGGTTGTGAGTTAAGAGGATTGATTCAATAAGGGAAGTTAGAATCTGGGGATCTTGTGAAAAAGAAAGATTTTGGGTCTTCCAATTGTATAAATCTGATGCAGAGAATGGGCAGTAATGGATGTCACCACTGATAATACAAAGAGGAAAGAATGATGAGGTTTCCTGGCCTGGATCTCGGTCCCGCCGGCTACGCAGGCGGGGAGGGGAAGGAGGGAGCAGGGAGGAATCTGTGGAGGGTCAGGGGAAGGTGTAAGAAGAGGAGCTGAAGGGGCTGGAGAGGGCGTGTGGGTAGGTGAGGTAGGGAGAGAGGGGTTAGGGTCAGAGGGAGAACTCGAAGGCATAGGGTAAGGTGGAGGAGGCAGGTCTAGTAGTAGAAGATCTTGTTGTTTGTTGTCAGGCAGCATGGGCTTTGGGTGAACTCCTGGGTGTTCTTCAGGTATCTCAGTAGTCTCAGAAACTGCAGCTGGGAAGAGAGAAGTTGGCGGGGCACCCAGGAAGAAAGACTTGAGCCACTGTGGTGGGTCTCAGAGCAGGGATTCCAACATGATTATATATGGGACCTGATCTTGGTGGACGTGAGACCCAGTTCTGCAAACAACACCTTTAACCTGCAGGATAATAGTAAGATTAAATGTTCCATCTCTAGGCCACCCCACATTAAAGCGTGGCCACTCTGAGGCACAGAAAACCTGCCAGCTTCCTCTGCGGATATCCACAGACAAGTTATGTGCATGAGCTTGAACGTCCTTAAAATGGTTAAGAGTCAGAGTCAAGGGGGTCATCACAGTTTGTCCCATGTTAGTACGGTCGAGAGAGAGGACGACAAAGAGAGACAAGACAAACAGACAAATAAAAACAAAACCTGTCAGCCGCATGGCAAAATATCGGCGCCACAGACCAGAAATCACATCGGATGGCAGAACTTCTCTGCCGTTCAGATTGAGAAGACCAATGCTATCATCGGCCCTCCTCCAGACAACCACCAGAGCGTCCTCCAGGGCAAAGGGGAGAAAGGTCTGGACATGTCTGTCCCCTTTCTCCTCCCAATACAGATTTGCGTGCTACAGAGGCGAACTGAAAGTGGCTCGCCAATCAGAAAAGGGAACAAACAGAAAGGAGCTTGCAAGAGCTCGCAGAATACAGACAAAAAGGGGAACTCGCAGGAGCTCACAAAGCTTGCGGGAGCCTGCGGAGCACAGACAAAAAGGAGAGCTTGCAGGAGCTCGCGGAGCTCCTGCAGAGTACAGAAAAGAGACACAGTGAAAATAACTCACGGTCTTAGAAGTCAGTCGGTGGCCCGAGCCATTGAAACCTTGCAACAAGTGGGTCAGTGGTCTCAGGGAGACCCCCAAATCCAGGATGAGCCCCCAGAATGTTGGACCCTAGAGTCCACTCGAGTAGGGGGTCATCGCCAGAGACCACTCGAGGACCACAGTGTTGATGCAAAAGCACAAAGTTTATTGCTGACGTGTGTCAGGGGACCTCAGTACTCACTCGAGAGGCAGAGGCACCCCGAGTCACTGTTACAGACTACTTTTAAAGGCTAAAACTGCAATGGTTAGGAGGGGCTGTGTGCCCTATGTTAGGATTGGCTCTGGTGGTCGCTAGGGGTGCTTGTCTAAATGTTATTGGCTATTGCAGGGGTCGTTGGTCTTGGGGGTTATTCTTGGCAAGGAGGGGTGTTGGGGAGTTTCCAGGGAATTTCCAGATGGTTTTTTCTGAGAATTGTTTACATTAGCTGAAATTGTTTATCTCAGTTGGCCACCTTGATCTCAGAAACTGAAACTGGCCTTCAATATTTTCTGGGTCACTTTCCCAAGCTTGTCTGGGTCACGTTCCCAGGCTTAGGCTGAGAGAGAGAGAGAGAGAGAGAGAGAGAGAGAGAGAGAGAGAGAGAGAGAGAGAGAGAGAGAGAGAGAGAGAGAGATTCTTACACTATCCTTGATCAAACTTCTAAAAAAATTGGACAAAAAATGGCAAAACTCTTCTGCCAACCCAAGAAGGAACAGCCATGATCCAACAAATGCATGCCTGGAGACACTTGGGAACAAAGAAACTATGTCAGATCCTATATAAAACAGACTTTATCGTCCCGGGGCCCAGGCCCTAATTAAAAAGACAGTGACCAGTTATCAAGCCTGTCAACAAGTCAATGCAGATAAAAATCATGCACCAGAAGGCACGAGAGTTTGTAGAGATCGACCCGGAACTCACTAGAAAGTGAACTTCACTGAGGTAGAACCCCCAACCATGGGTTATCAATACTTATTGGTTTTTATAGGCACTTTTTCAGGATGGGTAGAAGCTTTCCCAACCTGACGGGAAACTGCACAAACAGTAGCCAAGGCCATCCTAGAAGATATCTCTCCTCGATTTGGACTTCCTAAGGTAATTGGGAGTGATAAAAAGCCAGCTTTCGTCTCCCAGGTAAGTCATGGATTGGCCAAGATCTTGGGGACAAATTGAAATTTACATCGTGCTTAAAACCACAGAGTTCAGTTCAGGTAAAATAAATGAATAACACACTAAAAGAGACCTTGACTAAATTAGCCATTGACACTGGCTTAAAAGATTAAATACATCTCCTACCCCAGGACCTATTTAGATCCAGAAACACTCCCTCACGCTGTAACTTGATCCCGTATAAAATCCTGTATGGAGGGCCACCCCCACTGACCACTATGCTTAACTCTTATCAGCCTTCGGCTTCCAAAACTGACTTACAGGCCTGCCTAAAAGGACTGCAGGCGGTACAGGTCCAAGTAACCCTTTGGCCTGCCTTAAACCATTTTCAAGCACTTAGCTGTGCTTTTCATACCAATCAATAAAACTATCCATTTTCTTTAAGAAGGAGACTTTAGTTTTTTGACGTTAATTCATGGCTAGGAGAGCCACATCTGACCTTAGTTTTCCTATTTGTCCTTCTGGCCTTACACATTTGAGCCGTCCCCCACTTTGTTTTATCCAACGAGATAAAGTTCCAGTCCCTAGAAGATGGATGTTTACCTCCTGAAGAGGCCAATCTGGATGCCAAGGTTTGGGTGGAATTCATTGTTTCATCTGCCTCTGTGTCCACGGCACTTCCAAACCCTTTGCCGTCTCTTTTCACTGTTAGCTTAGGTGTCTGCTCCTTTGTAGCACTTGGGCAAATAATGAATTTGCTGGTCTTTCTTGAACATTTTCTTTTATCCATTGAAGCTGTTCAGTTCCTTCATTTCATCCAGAACAATGCTGTTTTCACAACAGGCATGAACTATTTTCATGGCTCTGTGGTTGAGAGTGTCCTACCCAGACAGGGAACACACCAATAGGATTCGATCTTTGGTGAGGAGTGGGTGTAGGAGGAGGGCAAGGCTGGGGCTGGAAGGGTGCTGTGGAGACCCCTGGGCCATTTGTGACAAAGGATTGTGTTGCCTACAAGTTCTTGTTGATCTGGATTCATTGGTCCAAGGCTTTGGCACACATCCAAAAAAGTCCACAAGGCTGAGGCCTTCTTTTGGCATTCTCCCTGGAAAACCATAGCTTCTAGGAATGCCTTGCCTGAAATCCCTTTTCAGAAGGCCTTGATTACCACAGTTGAAACATCTGACAGTTTGATTTTTCCAAAGACTTTTAGAAGTTCTTTCTTTTCTGAGATTAGAATCATAAGCATGAACCATATCTCTAATCCATCCTTTCCTGGAGCTGACCCTGCCTTTACAGGTAGACTCAGTCTTATAGATCATGACTTACCACTTCCTATTTTTCCCCTCTATTTTACACACACACACACACACACAGAAACACACACAAAAACACACAAAACACAAACACACAGGCACACACAGGCAAAGGCACACCCATGCACGGGCACACACACACACACACACACACACACACACACACACACACACACACGGAAACACAGACACATACACGCACAGGTACATACAGACAAACACACAGGTTTCTATTTTCTTATGGCAAAGGTGGAAATGATAACATCTCCACAAGAGCCACCAGTAAACTATATCCCCGAAATAACTCAGCACAAAACACGACTGTTGTACATTTTTCAAAAGTTTGTTTATTGGTTCGTTTATTGCTTGATTATGGATACAGTATTGTTCCAGGGTGTAAACCTACATGTCGGGAGATGGCACCAGATGCCATCACATTGAAGGCAGGCCCTCTGGATGAACAGCCAGTGCTCTTCAGCTCTGCAGCTCCCTTTTTCAGAGGGGAAAAGACAAAGTCTTTAAAAGAGTTTTTAGGCCCATGGAAAGGCAGGAATGAATAAATGAGTCAATGATGAAGACTGAGCAACCCAGCATTGTCTGCACAGTCCAGTTGCCACCCCTCCCTCTAGGGATCAGAGGAGGAGCCTTCTGGGTCCTGTTGTTTGTGTGGACGGGCTGGGCTGTTTAGCTGGTGTCCATGCTTGCAGCGTAAGCATCCAGCTATGCGTCCAGCTCCTCTGCAGAAAGCTGCTGCTTGGAGTTGCTGCAGGTGCCTGTCTCTCTTCGCCTGCTGCCTCTCTGGGTCCCTCTCCAGGTGCCTCTCCCAGCGAAGCGCCCACAGGCAGGGTTTCTACTCATGCCTCCTCTGTTGTGGCTTCGTGCAGGGCTCGGCTGTGTTTCCACCTGGGATGGGACAAGCTGGATGTCCAAAGGACGCCCGTCCAGAGGGACACCGTGGTACTCTCTCCTAGCCTTCAGGGCATCTGCCTTGGGTTCAAAGCACACATCTGCTGTCCCTAAACTTTGTCCAGCGCGACCATAGTGCACAGCTGCTCTCTTGAGCGGTCCAAATTCACCAAAGAGGTTCTGAATATCAGTGTCTGACACTTGGAAGTGCAGGTTGGACAGCAACAGCCTCCCAGAGGAGTCCAGGCTGGCTCCACGTGGGAAGGCGCTGTGGAATTGGTCGTGCTGCCACTTGTCTGGAAGTTGTCCACGTCTGCTGTAGGGTGCCTGCCGGTTCCTCCTAGGGAAGGCATCGCGATGCCCATGCTGGTCGGCCTTCAGTGTGCCCCTGGGTCCTCCCTGGGAGAGCGCCCTGCCAGCACCCCTGTGCCTGCGGCTGCCAGGGCCAACTGGGCCTCACTGCCTCTGGGTCAACTTGGTGATGTCATCCAAAGTCATATCTAGTTTCTTCCCCAAGGAGGGCATGGAATGCGGCCCCAGATCCAGCCTGCACACCTCAGAAGGAGCCTTGGAAAAGACAAAAGAGTCAGTCACTATTTGTAAAGGCAGCCTTTGCAGAACATGTGTGGAGCTTTAGTAGATGGCTCAGACCCCATCCTGATTCTTCAGACCTAGCCCAAACTTTTCAAGCTCTTAGACAAGAGTTGTAAGGCGTCAACAGCAGATTCCAACTGCCTTTCTAAATCAGCATAGCCACTTTCACCTAGCTCTGATCCTGGGAGCTAGCAGTCCCTCTGGCCCCATCTCCCTGTTCACAGGCCTTCCCTTCAGCCTCTTTCCACCAGGATTGCCATGGCCACCCAGGACCAGGTTCCAAGATTGTTCCTGCCACATCTTTCCAGTCTTGGGGGATTAACCCTGGTTGGGCGGTGGGCCAGGAATTGAGAGTCTCCCTCACCTAGGAAGAACACACATCATAGGAGATGACCGACTGCCTCCATCTTCTCCAACGGAAGATGTCTCTGGGATTCCACTGCACTTCTCTAGAACCTTTGGGGGTGCCTCTCACCTCCGGGGTCCTCTCCTACACTCGCTGGAGAAGCTAGGGTTGGCTTTCCAACCATCCGGGGCAACCCCCTTTCCCTTTCCCTTTCCTCAGGTGCTGGTGCGGTAAGCTCTGCCTGGGTCTGAGAATTTGTCTCCGTCCCATGTCTGAATTCCTCTGCCTGTGTCTGAGTCTCTTTCCTTTTCTCCTTAATAAGCATCTCTACTTTTCCCTCTAAGGCTTGGATCTTCTCCACCCACCATTTCTCTCATGGACTACACACGGGCATTATGGCTACTAAGAAGGAAGCATGGGATACCCAAAGGATGAGAATCCTGATGGCTATGGGGCCGGAGTTACCAAGGCCATTTCCCTCTTCATTTGCTGCTTCTCTTCTCAAGGCATCTAGAGTGGCACTAGGCAGGGTTCTAGAGCCTTCCTTGATGGGGCTGCTGGTCCTTAACTCTTCTCCCCTTGTGTACCTCTCAGATGACTTACCGAAGCTGAAGGCTTCTCGGTTTCTCCCCAGCTGGAGTGAGCCATCTCTCTGTCTGTGGGATCTGGCCGCTTGCTGGAGTGCCAAAGTGTTGTTTCCAAGACAGAAGAAAGCCCCGATCCTTCAGGTTTTCTGAGGAAGTCTCAGGAGCCAGATGCTGGGGTGAAGCCCTGCTAGCTCAGAGGGCAGAGAAAGCACCAGGGGTCTTCCTACCCAGCTCACGTCCTGAAGGAAAAAGATAAAAATAAATAACTAAACAAATGAATGAATAAATAAAATCCACAGACAGTCAGACAAACAAAGAAACAAAAACAAACCCAAGTCTCAAGGCTCCAAAGGACTCCAACTCTTAGAGATTTAGAAAACAAGTGTGAACTCTCGTAACCCTTTGGCCTGACTTAAAACATTTTCAAGCTCTTAGCTGTGTTTTTAATACCAACCAATAAAACTATCCATTTTCTTTAAGAAGGAGACTTTAGTGTTTAGACGTTAATTCATGGCTAGGAGAGCCACTTCTGGCCTTAGTTTTCCTATTTGTACTTCTGGCCTTACACATTTGAGCCGTCCCCCACTTTGTTTTATCCAACGAGATAAAGTTCCAGTCCCTAGAAGATGGATGTTTACCTCCTGAAGAGGCCAATCTGGATGCCAAGTTTGGGTGGAATTCATTGTTTCATCTGCCTCTGTGTCCACGGCACTTCCAACCCTTTTGTCGTCTCTTTTCACTGTTAGCTTAGGTGTCTGCTCATTTGTAGTGTAAGGCTCTCTCTCTCAGCCAGCCTGGGAAAGTGACCCAGGAAAGCCTGGGAAAATGACCCAAAAAGAATTGAAGGCGAGCTCAGCTGCAGTTTCTGAGATCAAAGTGGCCAACCGAGATAAACAATTTCACTAAGATAAACAATTTTCAGAAAGGTACCATCTGTTAATTCTGGAAACTCCTCAACGCCCCTCCCTGCCAAGAATAGCCCCAAGACCAATGACCCTGGCAATAGACAATAACATTTAGACAAGCACCCCTATTGACCACCAGGGCCAATCCTAACATAGGGTATGTAGCCCCTCCTCACCTTTGCGGTTTTAGCCTTTAAAATGTCTGTGACTGTGACTCGGGGTGTGCCTCCTCCCTTGCTCTCGAGTGAGTGCTGAGGCCCCCTGATGCACATCAGCAATTAACCTTTTGCTTTTGCACCAACACTGTGGTCCTCCAGTGGTCTCTCGCGACGACCCCCTACTACCTGAGTGGACTCTAGGATCCAACATTTTGGGGGCTCACCCAGGTTTTGGGGGTCTCCCTGAGTCCACACCGATCCACTTGTTGCAAGGTTTCAATGGCCCGGGCCCACCGACTCGACTGACTTCTGAGACTGTGAGTTACTCTCGCTTTGTTTGTACTCTCTGTGGGAGCCCCTCCAAGTGAGCTCTTCTTTTGTTTGTGCTGTGCGGGCAGCTGCTGGCTTCCCGAGCTTCCCTTTCTGTCTGTGAGAGCTCTTCTGAGCTCTTTTCTGTTTGTTCTCCTTCTGGTCGGTGAGCCACTTTCGGTGCCTCTGTAGCGCGCATCTGTATTTCTGTATTGGGAGGAGGAAGGGGACAGACGTGCCCAGACCTTTCTCCCCTTCGCCCTGGAGGACGCTCTGGTGGTTGTCTGGAGGACATTGGTTTCCTCAATCTGAATCTGAACGGCAAAAAAAGTTTTGCCATCCGATCTGATTTCTGTTTTGTAGTGCCGATATTTTGCTGATAGGTTTTGGTTTCATTTGTCTGCTCATCTCTCTCTTGCCTCTCTGTCTTCCTCTCTCTCGAGTGACATGGGACAAACTGTTATGATCCCCCCTTGACTCTGACTCTGACTTGGCCTAGAGACGGGACACTTAACCTTACTATTATCCTACAGGTTAAAAATGTTGTTTGTAGACCTAGGTCCCACGGCCACCCGGATCAGGTCCCATATATGATTGGTGAAAATCCCTGGTCTGAGACCCACCACAGTGGCTCAAGCCTTTCCTCCTGGGCCCTCTGTCAACTTCTCTCTTCCCACTTGAAGCTTTCTAGATTCTCGAGACATCCGAAGAACACCCAGGAGTTCGCCCAAAGCCCGTGCCACCTGACAACGAACAACAAGAGATGACTTGCTAGTCATCTCTGTCATTTTAATTAATATGTAGATTCATCTAGGTTACATTTTTCCTTCTCAGATCTTTGATTATATTGATGGCTGAGCTTTTGGTAGCTTAGCAGCTAGAGGACAATTAGATCTACTGTTAATACACTAGTCAGTTCATTAGCTAGTTAAAACTACTAGGTAGTAGATCTCTTCTCTTATTTAAAAAGACACACAGGCTTGCCTTGCTCACAGGCTTCATATCAAATGATAAACAGTTTTTAGTGTAAGTCAACTGCCTGTGTCTCTTGGTATATAACTAGATAAAAAAAGATATAGTTTATATAAGTTCTGAGGATCTGAGTCTAAAACGTTTAAAGGTTGATACATACAAGATAAAAAAAAACCTGATCCAAGAAGGTGTTTTAAGGTTGTGTATAAAAAAAGTGTTTCAAGTTGATAATATTTGAGGGTCTAAGAAAGTGTTTAAATGTTGGTAAGTGCAAGTTACAGATATAAAGTTAGATCAATGGTTATAATAAACTGGTAAAGTACTGGCTGCTTATAAATCAGACTTAAGATCAATAGTTTAATTTTCTTTTGTTGTATTCTGAATATAAATTTAAGGGTGCTTCTCATCATGCTAAAAATGAGTCTGTCCAATCTGTATATCAAGTCTTCTGGACTAAAAAATTGTTCATGCTTGTACTGCGTCTCAAATATATTAGTCTGCTGCTACTGTTATTTACAATTATAAAATTAATATACTTTTTATAAGCCCCACTGGGATCTCCTACTACTAGACCTGCCTCCTCCACCTTACTCTACGCCTTCGAGTTCTCCCTCCGACCCTAACCCCTCTCTCCCTACCCCATCTACCCACATGCCCAGATTAGGATTTTAAGCAGCTGCAGGTAGAAAATGTCTCCGTATCTAACCCCAGGCTCTATTGGCAGGTCTCAAGAAAGCTGAAAGCACCCCACCAATTTGGCCAAGATAAAAACTATTACTCAGGGGGGGGAAAGCCCTGCTGCCTTTATAGAAAGGTTGCTGGAAAGGTTCTATAGTATACTCCGTTTAACCCTAAGGCTCCAGAGCATAAGACAACAGCTCCGGATCAGTCAGCTCCAGATATAAAAGAAAAGCTACAGCAACTAGACATATAGATTACAGGATGTTGTCAGAGAGACAGAGAAGGTGTATGAAGGTGTATAACAAGAGAAAAACCCCAGGGAGAGGAAAAATCTAGGCTAACAAGAAAATAGGAGGAACGGGAAGATCGCAGGGATCATAAGTGAGATAGACATTTGAGTAGGATCTTGGCCGCTGTAGTGACAGAACCTAACTATAAAGGACAGGAATGAGAAGGGGGAGAACGAAGGTGGCCCCGTGTAGATAAGGATCAATGTGCTTACTGCAAAGAACCTGGACACTGGTTAAAAGACTGCCCTAAGCATCCCAAAGATCGGAAAAAACCTGTCCTGGTCCTGGCCTTGGGTGAATACGGTGACTAGAAAAGTCAGGGCTCTGAAGCCCCTCGCCCTGAGCCCAGGCTAACCCTTACTCTGGGGGGGGGGTGATGCACCACTTTCCTGGTAGATACAGGTGCTCAACATTCTGTGCTAACCCAGCCATCGGGACCAATGTCTTCAAGGACATCCTGGGTACAAGGAACAACTGGTGACAAACTACACCAATAGACCAACAAATGGACTGTTAACCTTGATACAGGTACTGTGACTCACTCCTTTATAATAGTTCCAGAGTGTCCTTATCCTCTATTAAAAAGAGATCTGTTAACCAAGTTGGGGGTTCAAATTCATGTCTCAGAGAAAGGGACAACAGTATTAGGCTCCAGGGGAGCACCTATACAGGTCCTCACCCTCAAATTGCAGGATAAATACCAGCTATTTCAGACTAGCCCCAATGACCTCCTTCCTGAAGACAGCCCCTGGATCCATCGATTTCTCCAAGCTCGGGCGGAGACCGGAGGGCTAGGACTGGCCCATATGCAGCCTCCTACTATTGTGACTCTCAAACCCATGGCTGTACCGGTCTCTGTAAAACAATATCCTATGAGCCAAGAGGCCCGGATAGACATCAAGCAACATATTAATCGATTCCTACAATTAGGGGTCCTAAGACCTTGACACTTTCCCTGAAATACTCCGCTCTTGCCTGTCAAGAAACCAGGAACACAGGACTATAAATCAGTACAGGACCTCCGAAAAGTAAGCAAAAGGGTGGTAGACATCCATCCCACAGTGCCTAACCCTTACAATCTTCTAAGTACCTTGAGGCCAGATTTTACCTGGTATAGTGTCTTAGATTTTTTTTTTTAGCATTTCAACGTATGCTGTTTTATTTTCATTTTACATGCGATAGAAAACATTTCTGAACTCTGAGGGCAATTTCAGGAATCTATAGACAGCGAAAAGTTTAATGACCAAAGGTATATACTGAATGACTGCTTATCTGCCACTCAGTTAACCTTTGCCTATGGAGTCACATATGCATTTACGGGCTTGAGCATATAGAAGGTGGAAAAGTTATTTGACATAGTTGGATCTATTTGCCTCACCTATAAAATGAGACAACAGTACTAGAATGGTGACCCACTGAATTCTTACACATAGAATATGTGAAACAATCTTCATATAGCTAAGCATTCCCTAAGGTAAGTACCACTGAAATCATTAGTAGCATCAAATGGGGAAGATTATACAGAACCCTGTATAAATTCTCTCAATGGCATACTTTGGATAGATGACATTGTTTTCAGGTTTCTTTCCTTGTCTAAACACTAAGGGTTAGGGTGTCTTAGATTTAAAGAACACTTTCTTTTGCTTGCCTTTGGCCCCTCAGAGCCAACCATACTTTGCCTTTAAATAAAAAGACCCCGAACTGGGACTCTCGGGACAAGTTACCTGGACATGCCTTCCTCAAGGTTTTAAAAACTCGCCTGCTCTTTTTGATAAAACACTCCACCAGGATTTGACTGATTTCCATGTCATACATCCAGAAATAACGCTCTTACAATATGTAGATAACCTCTTGCTGGCTGCCCCCACCGAGGAGGCCTGTATTAGAGCTACTCAACACCTACTCCAGGAACTGGGTAACAAGGCCTATCGGGCCTCAGCTAAAAAGACACAAGTCACAACTCTGCAGACAAGAGTGACACTCAACCCAGCTACCTTGTTGCCAGCCCCAGACCAGACACAAGAGACTCCACATGACTGTCACCAGGTGATGGCAGAGACACATGGTACACGAGAAGACCTACAAGAGGCTGATCATACTTGGTATACTGATGACAGCAGCTTCCTGGATTCAGGTATCAGAAGGGCTGGGGCGGCTGTGGTAGATGGACAGAAAGTCATCTGGGCACAGGCCCTTCCTCAAGGGACCTCGGCCCAAAGGGCAGAACTTGTCGCCCTAACCAAGACATTAAAACTTTCCAAAGACAAGGGAGCTAATATGCTAATATTTACACCGATAGCCAATATGCATTTGCTACTGCTCATGTCCATGAAAATATTTATAAACAATGAAGACTTCTGACCTCAGAGGACAAGAAGATTAAAAATAAGCCTGAAATTAAAGTTCTCCTCAAAGCCCTATTTCTGCCAGAACAAATAGCCAAGTCGGGACTCCTGGTATTGTCTATTGGGGCTAGAGACCCCCCGCCCCAGCCTGAGGCTTATAACTACTCTTCTGAAGACCAAGCCAAGGTCATCCTGAAAGACATCTTTCCTTGATTTAGACTTCCCAAGGTAATCGGGTCAGATAACGGGCCGGCCTTCGTCTCCCAGGTAAGTCAGGGACTGGCCAAGACCTTGGGGATTAATTAAAATTTACATTGTGCTTAAAGACCCCAAAGTTCAGGACAGTTAAAAAAATGAATCGGACTCTAAAAGAGACCTTAACTAAATTGACCACTGAGACTGGCTTAAAAGATTAGAGACGCCTCCTACCCTTTGCTCTATTCAGAGCCAGAAACACTCCCTTTGTGTATTATGCTTAATCGTTATCAACCTTCTGCTTCCAAAACTGACTTACAGGCCCGCCTTAAAGGACTCCAGGCAGTTCAGGCCCAAGTTTGGGCCCCACTGGCTGAACTTTACAAGCCTGGCCACTCTCAGACAGCAAGACATCCCTTCCACATTGGTGACTGTCTACATCCATAGACACCGATCTCAAGGACTCAAACCTCGCTAAAAGGGGCCTTACACTGTCCTGCTCACCACACCCACCACTCTCAAGGTTGATGGAATAGACGCCTGGGTTCACGTCTCTCACACCAAAGCTGCCCCAGTGACTCTTGACTCTGCTCCAGAGACACCACGGTGACAGCTCCATCACTCCCAATATCCACTCAAGATAAGACTTACCCAATTACAGGATTGACTATAAATATTCTGCTTCCCTGTTTTGGCTATAACTCAGGCCCTGATCCTAACTCAACAGTGCCAAGCCCTCTGAAATGGGGACATGCCTTAAGATTAAGGCCAGTTAAAAACCTCGAGGGGGGAATTGTAAGGCTCTCTCTCTCAGCCAGCCTGGGAAGGTGACCCAGGCAAGCTTGGGAAAATGACCCAAAAAGAATTGAAGGCGAGCTCAGCTGCAGTTTCTGAGATCAAAGTGGCCAACCGAGATAAACAATTTCAACTAAGATAAACAATTTTCAGAAAGGTACCATCTGGAAATTCTGGAAACTCCCCAACACCCCTCCATGCCAAGAATAGCCCCAAGACCAACGACCCTGGCAATAGCCAATAACATTTAGACAAGCACCCCTAGCAACCTCCAGGGCCAATCCTAACATAGGGCATGTAGCCCCTCCTGACTTTTGTGGTTTTAGCCTTTAAAAAGTCTTTGACAGTGACTCGGGGTGTGCCTCCTCCCTCATTCCCGAGTGAGTGCTGAGGCCCTCTGATGCGCATCAGCAATAAATCTTGTGCTTTTGCATCAACACTGTGGTCCTCGAGTGGTCTCTCGTGAGGACCCCCTACTACCTGAGTGGAATTTAGGGTCCAACATTGTGGGGGCTCGTCCGAGATTTGGGGGTCTCCCTGAGTCCACACCGATCCACTTGTTGCAAGGTTTCAATGGCCCGGGCCCACCGACCCGACTGACTTCTGAGACTGTGAGTTACTCTCACTTTGTTTGTACTTTCTGCGGGAACTCCCCCCATTGAGCCCTTCTTTTTTTGTGCTCTGCGGGCAGCCACGGGCTTCATGAGCTACCCTTTCAGTCTGTGAGAGCTCTTGCGAGCTCTTTTCTGTTTGTTCTCCCTTCTGGTCGGTGAGCCACTTTCGGTGCCTCTGTAGCGCGCATCTGTATTTCTGTATTGGGAGGAGGAAGGGGACAGACGTGCCCAGACCTTTCTCCCCTTCGCCCTGGAGGACGCTCTGGTGGTTGTCTGGAGGACATTGGTTTCCTCAATCTGAATCTGAGCGGCAAAAAAAGTTTTGCCATCCGATCTGATTTCTGTTTTGTAGTGCCGATATTTTGCTGATAGGTTTTGGTTTCATTTGTCTGCTCATCTCTGTCTTGCCTCTCGGTCTTCCTCTCTCTCTACTGACATGGGACAAACTGTTACGACCCCCCGACTCTGATTCAGACTCTGACTTGGCCTAGAGACGGGACACTTAACCTTACTATTATCCTACAGGTTAAAAATGTTGTTTGTAGACCTAGGTCCCACGGCCACCCGGATCAGGTCCCATATATGATCGCATGAAAATCCCTGGTCTGAGACCCACCACAGTGGCTCAAGCCTTTCCTCCTGGGCCCCCTGCTAACTTCTCTCTTCCCACTTGAAGCTTTCGAGATTCTCGAGACATCCGAAGAACACCCAGGAGTTCGCCCAAAGCCCGTGCCGCCTGACAACGAACAACAAGAGATGACTTGCTAGTCATCTCTGTCATCTTAATTAATATATAGATTCATCTAGGTTACATTTTTCCTTCTGATATCTCTGATTATATTGATGGCTGTTCTTAACAGTGCATGCTACCTCATATGGCTTTATGTGTCCTAGGTACTTCATCTTACTTATGGGCCTTTCCAGCCTATCCTGGGTGACTATGTACAATTTCCGTATATTCATCAGATAGCCTATGAAGATACATCTCTCACACTTGCCATGGTCTCCTTCTTAAGTTATTTCAACTGGAACTGGGTAAGGCTGGCCATCATAGACAATGATCAGGGTGAACAATTTCTCTCATATTTGAGTAGAGATATGGAAAAATATACAATCTGCTTTGCATTTGTGAATATGATTCCAGTGAACATGGAAGCATATGTGTCAAGAGCTGAAGAGTATTACAACCAAATTATTACTTCATCCACAAATATTGTTATTATTTATGGTGATGCAGATAGTACGCTTGCTGTGTGCATTAGAATGTGGGAATTAATAGGCATACAAAAACTATGGGTCATCACCTCACAGTGGCATGTTCCTACAAGTAAGAGAGATCTCACACTTGACTCACTCTATGGGACTCTTGCTTTTGCACAGCACCAGGGTAAGATTTCAGGTTTTAAGAATTTTGTCCAGACATTGAACCCCTTCAAATACTCAGATAAATATTTGGCAAACCAAGAGTGGATGTACTTTAACTGTGAAGCCTCAGCATCTAACTGTAAGAAAATGAAGAACTGTTCATCCAATGCCTCATTAGAATGGCTAATGGCACAGACTTTTGAAATGGCCTTTAGTGATAGCAGTTATGACATATGCAATGCTGTGTATGCTATGGCCCATTCCCTTCATGAAATGTTTCTTTAACAAGTAGAAAATCAGCCAATTGACAATGGGAAAGAATGTGATTGTAGCTGCTTGAAGGTAGGATTGCTTCTTGGATGATAATTGCATTATTAATACCATAGTTTTTAGGAATCTTTCAGATGCTCAAAATGAGTGGGCTAGGACCTGTTTATGTAAAAAATTAGGTTTCTAAACATGTCCTTTGACCCAAAAATAAATCTAGATACTTGTATGTGTTTCTATAGCAAAGGCACTGTAATTGGAAATACTTTTTATCAGTGAAAATCAGTGATTTAGGCACAGAGACCTTGAATATGACCACACCTGTTCTAATATTGGAGTCATAATCAGTCTTTCCTTATTAATCCTCTCCATAATGGGAATATGAGTACTTGTTCATTAATTTTGAAATTGGAGTTAACAAGTTCACTGGAAGGCTTTCTCTAGCTTTATCAACTGATTTTGTTCCAAATATAGTCCCTGGGAACTTTTCTCCTAGGATGAGAGTAATCACATAGAAAATAGTGCTATGAGTCACTTCAGTACATAGATGTATGTTCATGTGCTTGAATGTGTGCTTCTCACTGTACTCTTGTGTTTCTATTTGTGTTTCTGTGTATCTCTGTGTGTGTACATGTGTGCATTTGTCTGTGTATCTGTCTATCTGTCTCTGTCTGAAGAAGTTAGCAGGAATTTGTCTATGTGTCAGTGTTTGTTTTTGTTTTGTGTATTTTTCTGAGGGTATTTGTCAGTGTGTACATCTCTGTGTACCGAGTGCATGTATTGTGTGCTTTTGTGTATGGTCTTGCAAGTATGTATGTCTCTTTTGATGTGTGTGTGTGTGTGCATATATGTCCTTGGATGTGGTGAGCATGAATCCACATGTCTTTGTTTAATTATAGCTCTGTGTGGGTGTTTGTTACTGATTACATCTCCTTGAGTGTATATATATATGTGCATGTGTGTGTGTTAACCTATGTATGTGTTTTATTGGTTTTGATACTTGTTTATCAGTTTGGGTGCATAAGTCTCTTTGTGTCTATATGTTCATAAATGTGTCTGAATATGTATGTTGATGTGTGTGTAATTAAATGTTTGGATATAATATGTTTGTATCTTTGTATGAATGTGGGTCTCTCTTTCTGCAAATGTGTGAGTTGTATATCTATATTTGCTTTCTACATGTATATCTATGCTTCCTTTTGTTGAGTTCCTTTCATATATCTAATATTTAGCAAACATTATAATACATTAACTTATCATTTGCTTTCTTTGAGATTTTCCCCCGGATACCTTTAATAAAATTCCTTTTCTGAATACATTTCCTCACATCAAAGAAGGGCATAAAGACTCTAGAGTGCTTCCTATCTTTCAGTTGCATTCCTTGCTGAGAAAGACGTGCCTCACTAATCCTGTTGGTGATGAAGTGAATATGAACCACAAAGAAAAACTACAGAAAGAGTATGATATCTTCCACATTAGGAATTTACCACACGGTTTGGAATTAAGGTGAAGATACGAAAGATTAGCCCATATTTTCCACATGGTCAACAGCTCTACTTATCTGAAGACATGCTAGAGTGGGCCACAGGATGTAGACAGGTGAGTTTGACATAACTGTACTGATTTAAATTACACAGCAACAAATGCTTTGTGTTTTGTGGGTCTGTTTATGCTTTGTCATAACTTAGTAAAATGAAGTAAACTGTCACAAAAGGAACTTACTACTAACCTCATGTATCAAATTTTCTCACTATTTTGATGTGACATTTTTATTACTTCCTTAAAGATATTAAACATGTAATGCATATAGTATTTTTATTATATCACAACATGTTTTGTTTTGAATATGAATATAAACCTATGTTTGACCAGTCATCGATATTGTTTTCCTGTAAATTAAGCAATATTCTTGAGGTACCATTCTTATTACTATAAAGTGATTTCCTTCACTTATGCAGAAACTTTGAAAGAAATGTTGCAAAGACAGAAGCTAATTGTGAGGATGGAGTAAATTAATAATACAAAGTAGTTTTTAAAAACAGTCAATAAGGAGGATCCAAGATGGCGGCGAGCAGTGTGGACCGCGTTTGGAGGCTCCAGTGAACAATTCAGGGAATTGCACAGATTTCTGAGCCAGGAACACCGAGGTCCGAACATCACGGCAGCGGGAGTGCTCCACGGTTCAGAGGGACCAGGGTGCGGAGGACCTGCGTGCCCCTGCACACGGGAGGAGCGTGGTTTTTCTCTGATCGGAGCGGCAGCGGCAGAGGCAGCAGCACCAGCGGCACCAGCAGCGGCGGCTGAGGTTTGCAGCTCATAGCCTTCCAGGTGGAGGCGATTGGTGTGGTGGCTGGTGGGAATTGCTGCGGGAGAGGGGACTCGGGGCAGGATTTGGGTCGCGTGGAGCCTTTGGACCCAGATTGGACTCGGCGGACAGTTCGGCCCCAGAGTCCCGGGTATTGGCCCGGCCCAGCAAACAATTCTGCCTGAGGCACTAACTCAGCGTGGCCATAGCTCCCCTGCTGTGGCGCAGGCTTAGTAGAGCACGCTGCTCCACACTAGGCACTACCTCAGCTCAGCGGCAGCTCCCCTGCGGTGACACAGTCTGGGCGGAGCACTTGGTTTCACCACAGGCGCTAACTCAGAGCAGCCGCAGTTCTCCTGCTGTGGCGCAGGCTTGGTGACGTGCTCGGTTCCATCCTAGGCACCACCTCAGCTCAGCGGCAGCTCCCCTGCGGGGACACAGTGCGGGCGGAGCACTTGTTCCACCACTGGCGCTAACTCAGAGCAGCCGCAGTTCTCCTGCTGTGGCGCAGGCTTGGTGACGTGCTCGGTTCCATCCTAGGCACCACCTCAGCTCAGCGGCAGCTCCCCTGCGGGGACACAGTGCGGGCGGAGCACTTGTTCCACCACTGGCGCTAACCTCAGAGCAGCCGCAGTTCTCCTGCTGTGGCGCAGGCTGGACAGAGCTCTCGGTTCCACCAGCTCTAAGACTCTGGTTGGACACAGTGTGCAGTTTGAATCCAGAATTCCTGGCTGAGATTGGTGGTCAGTTCGGGCCCTGAGTCAATAACTGACCACAGCACGCACTTTGGGCCAAAAGGCCCTAGCGGAGCTTGGTGTGTAGTCCCAGCCCAAAAATTCTGGCTGGACCCTGTGTGCATTTTGGGCCCAGAATCCCTAGCTGAGCTCGGCAGACGGTTCAGGCCCTGAGAATCTAGCTGAGTTCTGCCCGTGGTTCGGTCCCAGTGCTCCTGGCTGGACTTGGCAGGGAACACAGAAGGCTGTGGATACCTTGGCCTGACCCAACGCTCATTCAGAGACCCAGAACAATTGCAGGATCCACAGCAGAGGAGGGACTGAGGATCACTGGCTGTGAGAGACCAGAACAACAGGGCTAACCTCCTAACATCCACACCAGTGAAGCTTTGAGCTCCCAACCCAGGGAAATCGTGAGAAAACAAGTGAATCTATCATCAGACACCCTCCATTCAACTCTGGAAGCTACCCAACAAAAACAAAGACGGCAAGATGTCTAAAGGACAATGAAAAAGCATACGCAAAAAACCCAAACCAACATGGCGTCTCCAGTTTCCAGTTATCCCAAAGAAAACAACCCAGAGAACTCAAATACAATGGAAATACAAGAAAATGACCTCAAATCCTTAGTAATGAGGATGATAATGGAGGAAACAAATAAACTTCGTAATCAAATGCAGGTAGACGCAGACAAACAGGTGAGAGACATAAAAGAAGCACATAGAGTGGAACTGGAAAAATTGCAGGAAAATGCAAACAACCAGATGAAAGAAATAAGTAAAACGGTTCAAGCTCTGAAGACCTATAAAGAGGCAATGGAAGAAACTCAGGAATATACAAAAAATCAGATGAAAGAAATCAAAAAATCAGTTCAAGATCTGAAAATGAAAATGGATTCAATGATAAACACACAGACAGAAGAAAAACGAGAACGTGAGACCTCAGAGAAGAAGGCGAGCAACACAGAGGTAAGCTTTTCTAACAGAATCCAAGAGATGGAAGAACGAATCTCAGGGCTAGAAGATACAATCACAGATATTGAATCAACCATTAAAGAAAATGCCAAATCTGGAAAACTCCTGACACAAAACATCCAAGAAATTAAGGACACCATGAAAAGAAGAAATTTGCGGATAATAGGCATTGTAGAAAGAGAAGGCATCAGACTCCAGGGACCAGAAACTATTCTCAACAAAATCATAGAAGAAAATTTTCCCAATCTAAAGAAAGAGATGCCTATAAACATACAAGAGGCCTACAGAACACCAAATAGAATTGACCAGAAAAGAAAAACTGCCCGCCACATAATAATCAAAACACAAAACATGCAGCACAAAGAAAAAATATTAAAAGCTGCAAGGGAAAAGGGCCAAATAACATTTAATGGTAAACCTATCAGAATTACACCCAACTTCTCAGCAGAGACCATAAAAGCCAGAAGGGCCTGGACAGAGATCCTGCAAACCCTAAGAGAACACTGATGCCAGGCCAGACTATTTTACCCAGCAAAATTATCAATAACCATTGATGGAGAAAACAAAATATTCCATGACAAAAACAAATTCAAACAGTACCTATCCACAAACCCAGCTTTACAGAAGGTACTAGAAGGAAAACTCCATCCCAAAGGGTCCAGGTACAACCAAAACTACCCAGGAAATAGATAACTATCCCATGGCAAAAACACAACTACACAAACGCTCGACTGGAAACAACATCAAAATTAAGACTCTTAACAGTCATTGGTCATTAATATCTCTCAACATCAATGGCCTCAATTCTCCAATAAAAAGACACAGACTAACTGAATGGGTACATAAACAAGATCCAACATTCTTCTGCATCCAAGAAACATATCTCACCCATAATGAAAGGCATTACCTCAGGGTAAAAGGTTGGAAAAAAATATTCCAAGCAAATGGTCACAAGAAGCAAGCAGGTGTAGCCATTTTAGTATCGAACAAAATAGACTTTCAACCAAAATTAATCAAAAGGGATGAGGAAGGACACTTCATACTCATCAAAGGTAAAGTCAACCAAGATGACATCACAATTCTGAACATCTATGCTCCCAATACAAGGGCACCCACATATGTAAAAGATCTCCTAAAAAAGCTTAAACCACACATCGATCCCCACACAATAATAGTGGGAGACTTCAACACCCCATTCTCACTGAAGGATAAGTCATTGAAACAGAAACTAAGCCGAGAAATAACATCATTAACCAATGCCATGGGTCAAATGGATCTAACAGATATCTGTAGAACCTTTCACACAAACAAGAAACAATACACCTTCTTTTCTGCACCCCATGGAACCTTCTCCAAAATGGATCACATCGTAGGTCACAAAGCAAGACTCAACAGATATAAGAGGAGTGAAATAATACCTTGTATGTATCCTATCAGATCACCATGCTCTTAGGCTGCAATTCAACAACAACAGAAATAACAAAAAGCCTACACGTATGTGGAAACTAAACAACTCTCTGCTAAATGACACCTGGGTCAGGGAAGAAATAAAGAAAGAAATCAAGGAGTTTCTGAAATTCAATGAAAATGAAGAAACAACATACCCAAATTTGTGGGATACATTGAAAGCAGTGCTAAGAGGAAAATTCATAGCACTAAGTGCCTCTAAAAAGAAATTGGAAACATCGCACATAAGCATCTTAACAACACAATTGGAAGCCCTAGAAAAAAAAGAAGCAGAAACACCCAAGAGGAGTAGACGCCTGGAAATAATCAAACTCGGGGCTGAAATTAACAAATTAGAAACTAAGAAAACAGTCCAAAGAATGAACAAAACCAAAAGCTGGTTCTTTGAGAAAATCAACAAGATAGACAGACCATTAGCCAAACTAACTAAAAGGCAGAGAGACAGTATTGAAATCAACAAAATCAGAAATGAAAAGGGAGACATAACAACAGACACTGAAGAAATTCAAAAAATCATAAGATCCTACTTTGAACGCATATACGCCACAAAATTTGAAAATCTAAGGGAAATGGACGATTTTCTTGAACAATTTCACTTGCCAAAGTTGAATGAAGAACAGATAAACAAGCTAAATAGTCCCATTTTTCCTACAGAAATAGAAGCAATCATCGATGGTCTCCCAACCAAAAAAAGCCCAGGGCCAGATGGATTCAGTGCAGAATTCTACCAGACCTTCAAGGGCGAGCTAATACCGATACTCTTCAAGCTACTCCAAAAGATAGAAAGGGATGGAAAATTACCAAATAAAATCTATGAGGCCATAGCCTCGTTGATACCTAAACCTCACAAAGACTCAACAAAGAAAGAGAATTTCAGACCAATTTCTCTTATGAACATAGATGCAAAAATACTAAATAAAATACTTGCAAAACGAATACAGGAGCACATCAAAGATATCATTCATCATGACCAAGTAGGCTTCATTCCAGGCAAGCAGGGATGGCTTAATATATGGAAATCCATCAATGTAATCCACCATATAAACAAACTGAAAATAAAAAACCACATGATCATCTCTTTAGATGCAGAGAAAGCATTTGATAAAATCCAACACCCATTCATGTTTAAAGTTTTAGAGAGATCGGGGATACAAAGCACTTTCCTCAACATAATAAAGGCTATATACAGCAAGCCAATAGCCAAAATCAAAGTAAATGGTGAGATACTCAAGGAAATTCCTCTAAAATCGGGAACAAGGCAAGGCTGCCCACTCTTTCCATATCTCTTCCATATAGTACTCGAAGTTCTAGCCAGAGCAATAAGACAACAAAAGGAGATCAAGGGTATCCAAATGGGAAAGGAGAAAGTCAAATTATCCCTCTTTGCAGATGATATGATAGTGTACATAATTGACCCTCAAAACTCCACCAGAGAACTCCTAAAGCTGATAAACACCTTCAGCAATTTGGCTGGATACAAATTTAACTCAAAAAAGTCTGTAGCCTTCCTATACACAAGTGACAAGCTTGCAGAGGAAGAAATTAGGAAAACCACACCCTTCACATTAGCCACAGGCAATATAAAATATCTACGAGTTACCCTAACTAAGCAAGTGAAGGACTTCTATGAAAAAAATTTCAAAACTCTGAAGAAAGAGATTGAAGATGACCTGAGAAGATGGCGTGATCTTCCTTGCTCATGGATCGGGAGAATTAACATAGTAAAAATGGACATCCTACCAAAAGCAATCTACAGATTCAATGCAATCCCTATCAAAATACCTACACAATTTTTAAAGACATTGAAAGTTCAATTCTGAACTTCATATGGAAAAACAAAAAACCCAGAATAGCTAAAACAATCTTGTACAATAAAAGGTGCTCCGGAGGAATCTCCATACCTGATCTCAAACTGTACTATAAAGCAATAGTAATTAAAACAGCATGGTACTGGCACAGCAACAGGCTGGTTGATCAGTGGAATTGAATCGAAGACCCAGATATGAATCCACACACATATGGTCACTTGATTTTTGACAAAGAAGCCAAATCCATTCAATGGAAAAAGGATAGCATCTTCAACAAATGGTGCTGGTCTAACTGGAGGTCTATGTGTAAAAAAATGCAACTGGACCCATATTTGTCACCTTGCACAAAACTCAAATCCAAGTGGATTAAAGACCTCAACATAAAACCAGAGACACTAAGCCACTTAGAGGAAAAAGTGGGAAAGAACCTGGAACATATTGGCACAGGAGACAACTTCTTGAACAGAACACCAACGGCCCAGGCCTTAATGTCAACCATTAATAAATGGGACCTCATGAGGCTGAGAAGCTTCTGTAAGGCAGGAGACACTGTCAAGAGAACAAAGCGACAGCCTACAGACTGGGAAAAAATCTTCACCAACCCTACATCTGACAAAGGTCTAATATCCAAAATATATAAAGAACTCAAGAAATTAAACACCACCAAACCGAATAACCCAATTGAGAATTGGGGCTTGGAACTAAACAGAGAATTCTCAACAGAGGAGTATCAAATGGCTGAGAAACACTTAAAGAAATGCTCAACCTCCTTAGTCATCAGGGAAATGCAAATCAAAACAACTCTGAGATTCCATCTTACACCCATCAGAATGGCTAAGATCAAAAACTCAAGTGACACCACATGCTGGCGAGGATGTGTGGAGAGAGGAATACTCCTTCATTGCTGGTGGGAATGCAAACTAGTACAGCCACTTTGGAAATCTATCTGGTGCTATCTCAGAAAAATGGGAATAGGGCTTCCTCAAGACCCAGGTATTCCACTCCTTGGAATATACCCAGAAGATGCTCCAGCACACAACAAGAAAATTTGCTCAACCATGTTCATAGCAGCCTTATTCATAATAGCCAGAACATGGAACAGCCTAAGTGT
>NW_026131701.1:0-81517 GCF_903995435.1 Acomys russatus
ACAATTTGCCAATATAGTATATATTACGCACTTAACAAGCAGTGAGCCCTGAAGGTCAAAGCCATCCTCAATATCACAATCAATTTAGAATACCGGCAGTATGCGAATAGGCTGGAGACGCAAACAAAATGTGTGGAGAACACAAATATTTCTATCTCCCTATCCGCAAATAGGTTTTCTAAGCATGCTCTGTGTTAACAAGATACCATAAGAACACGAGCGTTTCTTAACGATACTTTAAACAACACCTCGTTATGAAAGTCTTAGTGAGTTTTCACTTACTTTTTGAGAAATGATTATTTATGTATGTGAGTGTCTGTCTGCATGTACACCCACATGGCAGATCACAGTACAAATGAATGGCTGTGAGCCCACCATTGGTTGCTGGGAATTGAACTCAGGGACCTAGGCCAAGAGCAGACAGTGCTCTTAACCGTGGAGACATCTCCTCCAGCCCTTTCCTTACTTTTATTTTTGTTAATTAAATCTTTTGCAGTTTCATAAACTCACCCACCGTGACCTAATTCAGTAAACACATTCTTTATTCTGGACCATCTAAAAATCGTTGAAACGGATCCTGAAATACACTTGACAGATACAGAAGAAAAATATGTAATGAATATTCACGGTGGAACAGAGGGCTCAAGCCCATTTTTTTATATATGTATGTATGTTTATAAAAGATAGTTTGGAATTGGGAAGATGGCCCAGCGATGAAGAGTGGTTACAATGCTTGCAGGAGACCTGAGTTTGGTTTTCAGCACCCACTTCAGGTGGCTCACAGTCACCCGCAACTACAAATTCCAGGGTAATGGGCCATCCACAGGAATCCAAATGAACCTGCGCAGACACACACACACACCACACACACACACACCACACACACAACACACACACACAAAGACACAGACAACAACAAAAAAATGAATACTAAAATGAACCTAATCAGCAGTATGACCACGACTAAATCCTTGTGCTCCTCGACACGGTTAAAATTTATTCTCAAGGTGATTTTACTATTCACAGTAATTTAGCCCAGTGGCAATACGAGAATAGGCTGGAGATTTTCATAGGAAGCTGTCATTTGGTAGGAAATTTTCCTTTTCACCGGTATTAGAAGCACACATATGTTCATTCTCCAGGGTGTGAAAATCACCAGTGAGAGGCCGGCACAGCTTGCCAATGCAGAATCACTAGCCAATAAGTATAAACAGAATGAAGTGCATGCACTCTGTGCCTGGGAAAAGATGGCAAAAGTTCTATACCATACAGATACTGTTCCTGTGTGAACAGTGGCTTATGGCCTCAGTGAAATACAAGCTCCAAAAGTTTACCACAATAGGTAAGTTTGCTTTCATTTACCACTTGGCTATGGTCCTCAGGGCTTTAAATAAAGTTGGTACTTAGTAGGGGTCAGGTCCTCTAGTCATGGTCCAGAGAGAGGCCGCCTTAGGAGAGGCAGACAATCTGTCGCCCCCACCGAAGTGCACAAGCACAGCCGACTCGTACCCCCATAGCCTTGGTGCGTAGGAGAAGGCCGAGTCTGCACAGCAACAGGGTCCACCTTCTCCCCACTTTCTATGGGCCTGTGTTTCCCGTTGTCTGTTACCACTCCCACGTTTCAGGATGGCCCCTCTGGCCTACACAACGTCCTCAGCTCTGGTTTGACATGTGCCGATGAGTCTGTGCTCAGGTCCGCACACTGGAAATGATAGGGCTTAGAAGCTTTACCAGCTCTGGGGTTCTAGTGTGTTTTGGAGGAGCCCTGAAAGAATTCGACTGTGCTTGCATAAAAATGCAGTGAGCCCATGCATTGTTTACCGCTCAGGTCACCAGCAGTGTGGATGCAGCAAAGGGCGAGCTTGGGCACACAGCAGAACAGAGTTGACACCTTCTTACTGCTGACTCAGGCACTTTCGTTTCCCCAGGAAGCTTCGCTTGCATTTCTGCACAAACAGGGCCATGACCCTTTTTGCAGGGCATGCCCAACTGGCACAGAAGGAGAGCCCGATGAGAGGGTTAGCTCCACTCTGACACAGACATTCGGCCTGTGTCCAAACATCTCCACACCTGCATCACTTCCCTGAAAACCTGCTTCTGTGGAGGAGCAAAGACGCAGCTCTGGTCTGCGTCCTCTGCAAGGCCATGTGCTATAGCCCTTCTTCGTATGGTCCACACTGTGCAGTGTGACAGATGCGCTGTCACTACCCAGGGCTGACTCTCAGCTGTGTGCCCAGCACCCTGGCCACTTCATCACTGGGTAATTAGTTTCCTCTCGCTCCTGATCTGTAAAATTCGCCAACTCACATGCCCTCACCTGCTGTCTGTGATGTCACCTATGGATGACACTTTTGCATGTCACCTTGTTTGCATAGAAGAGAGAGTGGTGAGGAGGGGGTCTCTGCAGGTGTCACTGCAGGCAGTGGAACACTCAGAAAACAAGTAAGAAGAGAAACTCAGTTGAGCTGGGCAGTGGTGGCACACACCTTTAATACCAGCACTCTGGAGGCAGAGGCAGGCAGATCACTGTGAGTTCGGGGCCAGCCTGGTCTACAAACTAAGTCCAGGACAGCCTAGGCTGTTACACAGAGAAACTCTGTCTCGAAAAAACAAAACCAAAAACAAAACAACAACAACTCCCTGCCCCCAAATACTCAGCACAAGGTTGAGATTGACTTTGTCAACCAGGATCAAACTTCAGGGAGTCTGACACCAGGTGATGTGTTTACTGTCAGTATATTTAAAAACTGTGTATTGAGGGAAAGTATTTTGTGGAGTAACCCAGTCCCTAGTACACAAGGAAGTGTAATTACATAGAAACTCCACCCAGGGTACATGGCATTTCTTCCAAGAAGATGGCTTCTGAGCTTAGGCTACCTATACTAGCTTAGGGGCCTCGGGGGTGGGGCGCGGCAGATCTGTCCTTGTCTCATTTATACAGGGAAGCTTACAAGTACACAGCTTAGAAGTCATTTGTGCCGTTACATATCCCCGGTCCTGGTTATGGGAGCCTGGGGGAGCCCTTCCCTGTACAGGTACTTTAAGGGCCCCTTAGACTACTAGGTATCTCCACTCCTGGTTGCCTGAGTCATGGGGGGAGAGCGAGGGGGGAGCTCTGCCTATACTGAGGTACTGATAGCATAACAGCCATGTAAATTATTGGGTATCCCTGGCCCTGGTGGTGGGAGCTTGGGGAGCTCCAGGATATGAGGATAACCTAAGGGTCGTTTTAGATTGCTAGGCATCTCAGGGCTTCACTGTGGGAGCTTTAGGGAGCCCCAATGTACAGGCGCTGTAAGGGTTATCTGGGCTATAAGGATTCTACGGTCCTAGTTTTGGGAGCTTAGGGGAGCCCCTGGCTGGACAGATAATTTAAAGGTAAATTAGACTGGTGGTTGTAGCTAGGGGGAGGCCCAGGCTGTACAGATATTGTAAGGGTCATTTAGACTATTAGGTATCTGCCATGCTTGTTGTGGGAAGTTGTTGGGGGGGGGGAGCCCCTTGCTGTACAGATAATCCAAAAGTCATTAAAACTATTCTGTATCTCGGGTGTTGCTTTTCAGTGCTCGGGGGGAGCCCTTGACTGTACAGATGACAGATGGGGTTCTTAAGACTACTAGGTATCTTCAGTGCTTGTTGTGGAAGCTTGGAAGAGCTCCTGGCTGTACAGGTATCTTGATCATTTAGACGGTTGGGTATATTCCTGGTCGTGGCTGTGTGACCCTGGGATGTCCCTTGCTGGACAGATGACGCAAGGCTCATTGAGGCTATGAGGTATCTCTGGGACCGGTTGTGGGAGCGTGGCATGGGGCCTGCCTCGACAAAGAACCTAAGGGTCCTTTGTAGTCTTTGTTGGATCTCTCCAGTCCTGGCTGTAGTAGCTTGGGTTGGAAGGCTTTTGCCTGTACAGATGATCTAAGGGTCATGTAGACTGTTAGCTATCTCAGGTCCTGGTTGTGAGACCTAGGGGAGGTGGGGTCCCTGCTTGTACAGACAATGTAAGGGTCACTTGGGGTTATGAGGTATCTCGGGTCTTGGTGTTTGGAGCTTAGGGGAGCCCTTGGATCCGTAGATCACCTAAGGTTCATTTAGACTATTAGGAATCTGCAATACTCCTTGCATGTGCTCCTGGGAGCCCCCTGGCTGTGCAGGTACTGCAAGGGTCACTGGGACTATTAGGGATGTCAGGTCCCTGGTTGGGGGAGCGCCTGCCTGTACAGATAGCATAAGGGCCATTCAGGATCATTAGGTATCTCTCGGGTATGAGCCTGAGGGAGCCCTTGATTGCACAGATATCATATGGGCCATTTAGACTATTTGATACCTCCATTCCCGGTTGTGGGAACTCAGCGAGCTCCAGGCTGCAAGTGTCATTTAGATGACTATCCATCTCCAGGCCTGGCTTTAGGGGCTTGAATATGGCCCGGCCCATCAGCTAACTCAGAGCACCTGGCTCTTTTATCGCCTCCAGTTCCCAGATTTCTGGATGGAATGGCAGGCTTTACACCTTTCCCACTGAAGAGGCAACTCTCCTTGCTTAACGTTCCTGGTTTCCCTGGAGGTCTGAGGGTGCAAGGACCTTCCTGCTCCCACAGGGTGGAACACCATGGGAGAGCTTGTGGGAAGTTCCCCCAGATAAGGCAAAGTTGAGCAAGTAAGCTGAGCCCAGAGGGGACGTTCTCAATCACTGTGGAGGAATGCAAGTCCACGTGCAGCGAGTGGGAGATGCTGAACACACCCTGTCCTCAATGATTCCACGCACCACACCACACCACAGTGAGACAACCCACGCGCAAACCCAGGTGATGGATAACACACCTCTACAAGGCAAGGGGCCGTGTTTTTTGTTCCAAGAGGTGTGCAATGCCAAGGCAGAGGGTGCAATTAGAGGACTCGTTCCCAGCAAGTCTGAAACAATTTCATGCTTCTTAGATCAAAAGCTTCCAAGAACAGTTTTCCCATGGTATACATGAAGGAAATCACAGGACAAGCTCCTTAACCATACCGGACACCTTCTGTATCTCTGCCGGTGCACATACTACACGCACAAGACATTTGAAACCCAAAACACTCTCTCGGTTACTCCTATCCACACAAGGGATGAAATACATAAACCATGGCGAATTAAGCTGTATTCGTGCTAAGGATCCAGTCTTCGTGTGACAGACAGATGACATTAGGCAGTAGGCCACATTTAATTGATGGACCTTGTAAAGTTTGTTTGAAAGGTATATTTTCACAAACTCACGTCACGTCACTCACGTCTGTCTTACCAGGGCAGTTTAATGGCGTCTACCAGTCCAGCCACTCTCGAGGCACAGACTTTTAAAGCATACAGAGCACAGTCACTTAGGAAGCTTAAGGTCATTTCCATAGGCTCCAAGACGGAACAATTTAAGAGCAGAATGTAAGGGGAGAACTGCGTCTTCTCCGGTCATTTCCCTGTGGAGATGACAAGGATGGACCATGCACTCTTTGGGCCTGCTAACTGGGGAAAGCATTGCTGAGGTATGAGAACCCAGCCTACAGGCATCAATGCACTGCCGACCGGTAACTGTGGCGCTACCAAGGAAACCTGCCATTACTACCAAGGAGGGCTGGACCTTCCAACAGACACCTTTGCACTGCCGTCACACAAATCC
Organism: Acomys russatus; assembly: GCF_903995435.1. Classification (NCBI taxonomy): domain Eukaryota; kingdom Metazoa; phylum Chordata; class Mammalia; order Rodentia; family Muridae; genus Acomys; species Acomys russatus. The sequence continues at coordinate 5,643 of NW_026131701.1, forward strand.
TTGGGTTTATTTGGGTTTTAACAGAAAGCGGTGCCTTTGGGAACAGAAGAACCCAGGAAGATGGAGTTGCTGAAGCTGCAAGCTGCACCACAAGCGGCTTCACCAGGCTGGTTTCCGCTCCCCTCACAAGGGCTCTTGTTCCTCAAAGGATTATGAGAATAACAGGTCCAGGAGGGACTGTTGAGCAGCAGCAGCACTCTCTTGCTGGCGCTGTCAAATACAAGGGCATATTAAACGGGTTTAAAGCAAATAGTGCCTGTCCACCCTTGTGTTGTATGGGAAAGACTCGGTACTCACGTTGACCATCAGCAGTTTCATTTCCAAGGTGTCTATGAGACGCCTCAGCTCTTCAGCCACGGAATTTCCCCGAGAGTCCCTCAGCAACTCAAGTTTCTAAAGTGAAGAGACAGGTGCAGAAATCAGCCCCGGTCACCTTGGCTTACAAATGCGAAGAGCAACATCTATAAGGGAGCAAAGGCGGTAAAGGAGACGGTATGATCACCCCAAAACTAGCACACGCCATGTGCAACGTGAAGACCAAAATGCCCACCAAAGCGGCACAGACACTGCCACTTCCCAATGCCCTGGTACAAGTTCAAGTCAGGAGCTCTTAGGCATAGGGGCGGCCCAGGGCAAGGGTGCTTGCCTAACACGTGTGAGATGCTGGAAGGCCTCACCCGGCACAGCAAGAAGAAAAGCAAGCAGAGACAAATGAAAGCAGACAACATGAGTCAGCAGCCCATTTGCCTCTATTCTTTGCCAGGCAGAATACCCCGCCCGGTACTATGACCACTGCACCCCTGAAATTAAAAATCAAGGTCTCCAACCGCACCCCTACCGCCGCCCACAGTTCCTTTTTAAGAGAGAGCACACACCACATCTAAGCGGTTTTGTTAAATACAGTGGAGAGATGATGAACCTTTGCAGGATCTCTTCCACAGTCTGGTGATGCGGGGACCATAGAAAGAGGAACAACACCGAGACCTTAACCTTGGAATGGGCAGGCAGGTTTCTGGGCCACCGAGTTGTCAAAAGAATGACATTTCAGCAGGAACAGACACTGGCAGTGCTGGCTGTCTGAAGGGACAATCAGAAGAGAGCTAGGGTCGAATCCTTTCCACTCAGTTGTTTTGGGTCATCTTAATTACTCTGGATGATCAAAGTTTTAGCAGCAACTTGAACAAGCCAATTCACATCAAGTAAGTCTGAACAAAACCACAGAATGCTGCATCTAATCCTTTTGTCCATAGCTATGCGCCTTGCAGACAGCATGGGCGAACCTGCTTAGGAGGAACTTACGAAGCCGGGCCTATTACAGAGGGTAACTCTCGATTCACAATCTCCCAGTCTCCCGCTTACTTTTCCCACTGAGTACCACATCTGGGAGCGGTCTTACATTCACAACTGCTCTCAAGGCTGAGGGGTCAGTAGAGACTGCCCCGTTCTTCCCGTGAGAACCTCAGCATTATCTCCTCAGAGCAACCTTCTGCGTTGTTTTCCCATGCCTCAGGTGTGTAGGAATTGAACTGGTGAATAAAGTCAAGAGTCCTGCAGCAATGACTGCAGCCTACCCTGTGTTTCTGACTTAAGTCCTGCCACACTTTCTTATTTCCCTTCTTTTATTTCTCAGTCCTCGCTCCCTGATCTACGGTCTGTTCGGTACTGTCAGAGCGGGCTCTGGCAGGGAAGACAGTTTCAGCGGACAAGGAACGGGCTCCAGAAGCATAAAGAGCCAGCTTGAGCTCCCCAGCACACGTATTAAAAGCCAGGCCTGCACCTGGGGCACATCGAAGTGACACACAGAACTGGGTGGGGCACGGCAGGCAGATCCTTGGGGACCTGGAGAACAGCCAGGCAAACCATAGTGGTGAGCTCAAGGACCACTGAGCCATCCTGTCTCAAAAAGATACGATGGAGCCCGGCATAGTGGTACAGGCCTTTAATCCCAGGACTCGGAGGGCAGAGGCAGGCAGGAGGATCTCTGTGAGTCTGAGTCCAGCCCTGGAGTACCTAGTGAGACCCAGGGGAGCCAGAAGTACATCGCAAGAAAAAAAAAAAGAGGAAATAAAAAGATGAAAGATATGATGAAGAGTGACTGAAGGTGCCCAGAGCTGACTTGTGGCCTACACACATACATGCACATTGAAACATGCGCTGTGAGACAGGATGAGGCGATCTGAAAAGCACTGATGCCTTATACAATACGAACAACCCTGGATGAGGTTACCAAGGCAGCAGTTGCTGCTTCTAATGAGTCTCCTAACCACAAGTGAATCCTAAAACTAAAGTACCCATTTTGTACTTAGGTTTACAGGGAACATGGAACAGGAGGATAATGCTGGAAGGTGTTTACAGGTGACTTTCCAAAGGCGGCGACCAAAGCAAGAAGGGAATGCCAGAATATTCCATGTCCCCCGTGTACAGGTTGCTTTGTCAGAATGTACAACAGACCTCCAAGTATTGCTCGCACAGTGATTTAAATTCCTCCATCCTCTCCTTCTGAAGGGTCAGGGATTGGTGAACCAACTTCCGTTGCTCCATAAACATAGTCTGCAAACACAGACAGCAAAAGGTGTAAAGAGCAATTCAGGGGGAAACAGAAAGCTTACGGAAAGTCAATTCTGTATCCTATTTCTGCAAAAGAGACGGAATGAAACGACTGTCATAGTTTTCCAGTTAACACGATGGACGGATGTACATGAGACACGTAACGGGAAGACCACTCATTGGACAGGAAGGGTCCCCACCTAACAGTATTCTAAGCATTCCTATGAGTTCCGGAAGACTTGAAAACTCGGCCATCAGGGGCCTCCGGATCTGGTGAACTCTCTGTATGTACAGAATTGACCTTGAGCGTCCCCATCTTTTGTCACTCCAGCACACAGGAGCCCACTCCCTTTACTCCTTTCCAGCAAGGGCAGAGCCAACAGTAAGATGCTTAACAGGGATCGAGTCTATAAGACTTGCTTCAGATACTGTTCTGGACCAATATAGGAAGACACATCGAAGGGAACCTTTTGGACCAATTCTGTGAGATAGGGGATTTTTAAGTATCTCTCCTTCCACACCTGGGAACCTGGGGCCCAACACTGTTTTCCCGAGTCAGCCCAACTAGCAAGGGGCTGGACTGTGTGACTGCGCTGCAATAGTTGGCATTTCAGAGGCCAAGCTTCTGACCACCTGGCTGGATGGTGCCTCCAATCCCCCTCGGGAATCCGGCCTCTGCTTCTCCATTTTGGGAAGCCAGAATCTTCAGGACGGCAGCCCCATCCATGGCCAGGAAGATGGAGCCCTCATGGGCAGCACCGTTCAGAGTCCAGTAGCTACGCCCCCCCCCCCATGGCCTCTCTAAACCTCAGTCCCATCTCCGGTTTAAAGGCGAGTCCGTTGTCATCACACCTCCTCCTCCATCGTGGCCTGAAGCCTTTCCCCTCTTCTCCTATGGGACTGGGCTGGTCCGACCTGCAATGCAGCCTCTGAAAGCTGAGTCTCCACCTGCTCTGCCACAGCCACACTGACTGCTCCCAGGCTTCATCCCAGATCACTGTGTCAGAAGGCTGTGTGGGCCTGCTGCTCCTGGGTGTCTGCACTTCTTGGATCATGAAGGGCTCACCCCCTCAGCATACTCTCCCATACCTTCCCCTGAACTCTCTCTAGGCAGTGACAGCTCAGACCCCCAACTCCACACACACTCCACCCCCACGCTGGCTCCTCACTCAACTACACACACACACACACACACACACACACACACACACACACACACACACACTCTCCCCCACACTGGCTCCTCACTCAGTCATCTCTCTGCAGAAAAGGAACAAGTCTCTCTTCTCACCACAGACAACACCCTGCTTGTCTGCCTGAGCTCATGTCCTGTCTCTTTCCATCCTGACTTGGCGATGCTGACACAAGGGACTCCTTCCCAGCTAACCTTGATACTCACAGCGAGATTTTCTGCCTGCTTCTTGACTTGATGTGCATCTGCGGTTAACTTCCTATTCAAACTCAGGATCTGAAGAGAATAGTCTTCATAAAGTTTCTGCCTACAAAAGACAACAGTGTGTGAGATACTCCTGCACAGCATGAGGAAATTGCCCTGAAAGCCCGACTGACTTGCCCTCCCTAACTCTATGGATGGACAGAGGTGGAAAGGGTCCTCTGTGGTTTTCCTCCCTTTAACATTCTGACAGGGAAAAGGGAAATGAGGTGGATTCTGTGATCTTTCACTAACAGCATCTGCTCCTCCTTGGTCGAGAGAGAAGTCGCTTCGCAGCTCCTAGGGCCAGAATTTTGCAGAGGCCTCCCTAGTCTTCCTCGCGTTCACGCCAGTGAGGATTTCCTTACGGAAGTGTGGCAAACACCGCTCTTGAATTCTGAACAACAGCGCAGGTGAGAGAGAATTTCACTTCCTATTGCACTGAACTGCCGATCCACTGCTGGGGTCAATGTTTTGAGGGTTCCAAGCTCACTGCACCCAGCATGTGCTGCCACACCCAACCTCCCTTACTGCTACATGGATTCAGCTGCGCTGTGCCCAGACACCTTGTTTCGTCCTTAGGAAACACGGCTGACTTCAGTTACCACGATTTGAGGGTATCACACAAAAGGAAGTCTATTCTATAGAAAAACCAAGACGAATACACTTTCCAACAGAGCCAGTGGGCCTCATGGCTGGTCCTTGACCTCTTGCCATCCTCCTTAACTAAGCAACCGTCAACGGGCCTGGGATCAAAGCACCAAGAAGCCACAACCTTACCTTTGCTCACACTGGAGTTTTAGAACATCCTCCACCTTCTGCTCCATGGCTTGGAAAGACGCGGTGAGGATGGCTCTGAATCCTCCTCTGTTTCCATGATGAAAGTTCTGAATGGGCCCTGTATTGAAATGCAATCTCGTAAGCATTCCCATAAAGCTACCTCGGTGGTGCTGGAGAGACGCTTGTCATCAATACATGGAAATGCTATGTCAAAGGAAAGACTGTCTGCCTCCTCTCCTTCAGCCAGCGATTCCAGTGGCTTATGACCTTAATGTGAAATGGGACAGTTGCATTTCCGTGTCTGTGTAATCCATAGAAAACAGCATGGAGGGGACTTAGCAAAAAGTGTATCAAGTCACCGTGTAGCTTCGTTAACCGAGACCCCTTCTACAAAGTGTAACCTTAACCAACATACTAGGCACACTTCAGCTCAAGGACACGTTCATAGGGACTCCTGGGACACTTTACACAAAAGTACAAAAGCAGTCCATTAACAGAAATCTCCAAAGGCTCACAGATGAGTAATTAATGGCAGCACCGTTATTATTGTAGCCATCGTGGCTTGTAGACAGATCGGATGAGGTAGAGATCCTGGATCATTTAAAGGGGGAGAAACCCCACACTGATCTGTGGGAAGGTGTGCAGTGACTGGGGATGGAACCTGGAGTCTTGAGCACAGTAGGCAGGAGCTCTCCCACCCAGCCCCACCCCTAACCAGAGTCCTGAAGAGTGTCTACATGGAACTTTCCCTCAGAAAATTCTGGAGCTCTCCCAGCCCATCCTCAGTTTGCAATTCCTTTAACGGTTCACGTGACTAACGTCTGAACGCCATTTAAAGCCGGACTCAGTCTGATCATACAGTGGTCGCAGGCTACCAGTGCTGACTTCAGCTTTCCACTCTGTGTGCTATTCGTTGCACATGAAACAGTGGGCAGCCACTTAAGAGGTCTTGGCACTCACAACCCCCCGCCCCAACACACACACAAAAGAACTGGTCTAGAGTACAAATCAGTGAAGCAAAAATGTGGTATTAAAAACAGATACGTCCCTCGGGTGAATAAACCCCAGAAAGACACATCAGCTCATCCGAGGTGTAAATATCTCACAGCGAGGCAGTAAGAGTCTTTACACCACAGGCGCCATGTTCTTCCAACCGAAAACGAACGTGAAGTAGAGAGCTGGCAATGTGATGAACACAACTTTGACATGCGTGTGTGAGAACAAGGCACCCAACACACGTCTCTTGTCTGCTAAGTAATAGCTTGCTCGCCTTTCACTTCTTTGTGTCAAACCGTTTCCTCAAATTCCTAGTGTCCCTCTCCTAGAACATACCTTCAAATTCTTCAAATAAATCCTGTATTTCCTTCCTGCCAAAAAAAATGATATTAAATTTTTACTTCAGTCTGTACAGAAGGCTACTATGTTGTGTGAGGGGAGGAAGTGGAGTGGGCCACGCGGCCTACACTCAGTTCACAGTTCAAGACACTGACTTTTCTAGATTTCTTTGCATGCAAGGGAAGGGCATGTGTGCACGCGTAACGCTGTTAGAGATAGAAGTGGGGTGTCCTCCTCTACCCGTCTCCACCTTACCCCTGTCAGACAAGGTCTCTGACAGGACTTGCCGCCTGCTGTGGGCGTGGGATTATCATTTTCTACCACACTGAACATCTGACCAGCTGACTGCAGGGTGAGTGTTTTGGAGCCTTTGAGCTCCACGGGCCCAGGACGTTCATGGCCTGCACACATCTCACTTACAGCTGCGTCTCTTTCTTTCTTTCCTCACGTCTCAGTTTATCCTGTTGGGCTGTCTGGCGGTGAGGAAGCACCTGCAACCCTCCTGCCTCTGTCACCCCCCACGCCCTGGGCCTGAAGGTGTGCACTGGTCCTGCGGATATGAACTCAGGGTCTGGTTTCTGTACACCCAGCACTCTTTCACTGCGCCATCTCTCCAGCCTGACTCTTCTAAATGTATTTTATGAATGGGTTTGGTTTATTTTTTTATTTTTTGTTTCTCTTTTTCTTTTTGAAGTATCACCTGGCATGTTGCCCTTCTGTTCCCGAGGAAGGAAAGTCCTCCCTACTGGCATCAAGGACTTCTTCATTGCCTGTATTAAAGACAAACGGGAAGATATTGTGAGACAAAGTGTGCCGTTCTCATCATCCCCCACAGGAAACAGCTTCACCAAGGGGTTTCTAGAACCCATAGTCACCAACAACTACTGCCACTTTTTAAAGAAAACATGCACATAAACAATCACCACACTCACATAGACGTACTCACTCATACACACACACACACACACACACACACACACACACACACACACACACACACACACTGCCCTGACCCGGGGATCAGCTTGTGTAGGCACCTCTACACACCTTCCAGACAGTCCCTGGGACCCATGTGCTCCCAGAGAGGCATGTTGACTAGAAAGAGCCGCCTCCTGACCCTTGCAGGGTTCCTGTGGAGCGGGGATGTCAGGTAGGGGAACCTAAATCCACAAACAAGCTTGAGAAACCTTATCAGCATCTGGAAGCTCCTGCTTTTCCGACAATTGTCCATGTAACACATCCACTCAGTGTTCTACCCTCCGAGAGATTTTAGGATGTCCCCTGTGATGGACGCAGCCCTACAGGAGCCCATCTGTTTCTGTCTTGTTTCATTACCTGGAGCTACTGCATCTGGCTTCTGGGTGTCATCTGATGGGAGATTTGGATTCTGCCTTGAGCCCATGCCGGCGCTGTCAGTGTCCATCCTGGCCAGGATCTTCTTGGGGTAGAAAGGATGCCTGGAACTTCAGATGCCGGGAGGGATTACAGAATAGCAATGGGAACAAGGACCAGGACCCCACAGGGTGTGGGCAGCAGTCTTGTCACTGTACAGGAGCAGTGAGAGGGCTAGAGGATGTCACCAGTGTCCTGGCCTGCCGTCCCATTTCCCTGTCTGAACCTGGAGCTCCCCACTCCACCTACCACCCAAGGTCAGTACCCTCTGCTGCTTTCCCAACCCTCGGATGGGGAAATCCTGGGCCATGCCCCCATAAAACGAGGCACGTAATGCCGAAGTCTCACTGGGGCTTACTCAGTCAGCCAGGCCACATCCCCCAGCCCATAAGCTGTCCCACTTACCCTTCCCAACCCCTGCAGCCCTCATGACCTGTCCCTGGCCTCTGGCCTCGCCTTCTGGGGCCTAGTCCAGCCCCATTTGGAAGTGAAGGCCCTGGTGTCACCTCGCAGGTTTGCCTTGGGCATGCCTCTTTGTGATGCCGCTTCCCTAACTCGTGAGGTGAGCTAAGGCTCCTCTCTGATCCCTGTCCCAACTGGCCAGCAATAGAACTGAGTTCCCCAGTAGCCAATCAACCCCTGCCAGCCCCGTACCCCAGGCCAGGATACCCTCCTCCCCCAGGAGCCTCCTTCTTCTCAGCGGATGGTCAGCCATATATACCGATCTAGGCCCCACCTCCCAGTGCGCCTCTCTGTCTGAAAGGCTGGAAAGGCAGAGACTCCCAGGGTGAAGTGGCCTGAACTGGCACCTGTGGGATTTGGATGTAGAAGCCTCTGTTTGGTGAAGGGGCCCATCCATGTCCCATCCCAGTCACACGGGGGAGGGGGGGTCCCGAGGGGGGATTTCTGCTGAGGCAAGGCCCACGGCTGCACATAAGCAGGGCCCAGGTATCCGCTGAGGACTCCAGCCAGATGCAAGGAGCATAGGTGGAAGGCCATCCATTCCTCTTCTACACGCCACGCTCACACTCAGCTCTTCAATCCTGCAACCCTCTGGACCCCTTTTCCCCCACTGCCCAGGGTGGTCACTACCACCAGAAAAGGACATATGCACAAGGACGTACGGACACGCACACGGACACACACACGGACACACACGCACACCCACACGCCGAAAAAAAAAAAAAAAACCAAAACAACCAATCAAACAACAAAAACAAAAACAAAACAACCCCAGAGGGTGGTACAGATGTGCAAAGCCCCCACTCCCTCCCCCAACCCACTGACAGCCCCACCCACTCTACTAGGGCCCTGCTGCCCTCATCTCCCCCTTTTAAAAATACTCTTGGCCCTGGTGCTTCGCCCATCTCGGAATCAAGCAAAGCTCGCGAAGTCACCTCAGGGGCTCTCCTGGACCCTCTCACTTGGTGATCCCACAGTCCTGCCACAAGGCCTTTAGTGTTTCCTGATGCCTCTCACCCACTTCTGGAGACGCACCCCAGGAAGTCCAGCAGAAGCACTCACCCACCTAGGCCCCTCTGCACCCCCAGAGAGCCGCCCTCCCCTCAGAGGCCAATCCAGCCTAGTTTAGGCCTGCATTCCAATACCACGCTCTCTGATTGGCTGAGTAAAGTTGGCGCATGCGCACTAGATACCAGCACCCTGTGCCTGCATCATGGGCCCCAGCCTGCCTCCTCCTGAGGTCACACTGGCTTTCCTGTCAGCTGATGGCCCATGGCTTCATTTCGCTGGGCCAGCCATAGGCACAGCCGGTTATGCCCAACTTCTTATGTGTGTATCTCTGAGTGGATGGAACAGGAAGAAGCACGAATGTGTGCCAGGGGCCCTGGGGCGTGGGCGGTGGGGTTGTCCCACGTGGAGTCCAACGGGTCACACGTGCGAGGCTGCTATAACATGCGCGCGCGCAAAGAGAGCTCGGCAGGGACTGGAGCAATAGGCACACCTGTAGCTCCCTCCAGCACACTTGGGCACAGCCTTTGCGCATTAAGGGAAGGGTCCACTGTTCTTTTCTCTCCACGTGATGCTCCTGGGGCGGGCTGGCCCCGTGGCTCTGTCTTGGAGGTCTCAGGCGTTCGGGCTGGCCTTTAACAGTACTCAGATGTTGGGGAAGACGGTGGACAACACGAGTCCCTGAAGCTACCACACTGTCAGGCTGGGACACCCCAGGCCACTTGTTCCTCCAACCTCTTCTCTGACTGACACTCCAGGGAACCTAGTCCAGTCTGCAGCTAAAGCCCTGCCTGCCCCAGCCCGGAGAGATAGATGCGATGGAACCTATCTCCAGAGTGGCAATGGCAGGTCTTGGGGAACTTCTTGTTTTCCACAGCTGCCGGGGCGTTCTAACATCCAGGAACAGGAACGGGTGGACCAAGCATTCAAATGCCAGAGAGTATGGGGCACATCACCCACAAACCAGCACACTGGTGAAGCTGTGGTGGAGACTCCCCATACTGGCCCCACGTTAAAAACAATGCAGTTGTCAGGGTTCAGGTACTTCCTGTGGACTGAGCTCACCCCCAAAGCAACCGTGGCCACTGAAGAGGTGGGGTAAAACTGCCTTTAAACCCAGCAACCGCCCTCTGCCGCCACATGCATGCTTCTGTACTTGGACCTGCTGCTCGCTGGCCCCTGCTCTCCCATCTAATAGAAGGCTACTGAACGGGATGTCAAGGGCCAGTGCCGAAAAGCGACTATTGCATGATGGAGTTCTCCTCTTCCCTGGGGGGTCTCTTAGCCATCAGCCCATGAGGGCCAGGGGTGGGGGTGGCCATCAGCCCTTGAAGGCCGGCGGAGGGGGGGTGGCAGGTGGTGGAGGGAACAGAATGCAAGGCCCAGTGCTCTTGAGACCATGAGCCCGATGGAGAATGACCACTCCGACAACTGCTTCAGGAAGCTAGTTCAACTTTATTCAGGGTTAAGAAAGGCTATTCAGTCCATGGGGAATTGATTGAGGGGAGGGGTGGGGTGTTAGCGCTTCCAGCATAGGTGTCCATGATTGGTTGAAATTAGGCACTTTAAGGATACTTATTTGCATTTGTCTGCATGCTCCTGTTTTATAATGGGGAACACCATACCTACTTATCCTACAAGCTAGGGGACAGGAGAGCTGGCAGGGAGCTGTGTCAAGGGCCATACACGAAATGTGGTCAGGGGCAGCTATGTGTAAAGACACTCTCCAGGTGTGGTGAGGCAGAGAGCAGGAGGCCCTGCTGTGGAGAGGGAGGCCTACACCTAACACCAAGCTCAGAGTGCCTATCCTGACTGGGAGGACTGCAATCTCAGACAGCAGGGTACTTCCAACAGAGTGAGGCATCTGTGGCCCACCAGAGACATACATTTTCCTCCCCCCAGCTGAAAACGGCTTGATGGCACAGTTTCCAGGAAACCCTGACACCAAAGCAGGAGCAAGCCTTTGAGCCAGACTGGTCATTTGCGCACGTGTATGGTTGGCCCTGGAGGCACAAGGGCAAGCATGTCTGGGCCACCAGGCCTCCATGCGTCCTGTGACAGCGTCAGCCATTTCTCTCCTTACAAACAGACTTAATGGCTCTGTGTCTGCTTCCTCCTGTAGCCTCCTTTACACAGAGCACCTTTTGGTGCTTCTTCTTAGAAAAGTGTTCATGGCAGGTGAGCAGCCTGGGATGCCTGAGGTGTTTAAAGAATCCACCATGGCTAGTCGTGCATTCCCTCCCACTTGCTGCACTGGTTATCCATTCTTGTTTCACTTTCCCAATTAGGACCAGACTGGAAACGTGGACCTCTGCTAAGGAGGAGCAGTCACGTTGCTTCCTGTGTGAGGAATGAAGGAAGCCGTGGAGGCCATGTGGTCTTCTTGTCTCCCCACCCTCACCCCATCCGCACCCCACCCGGACCTGCTTTGGGGCCTTGGGTTGCCTTTTTTCTTTTTTTAACAAAAGGAATCTGGTGGCCAACTTACTCTTGTAGTCCCTGAACACATAGGGGTGGGATGTTGGAAGGGAAGTGGAGGCCTAAACACCCCAAATAAAGTAGAGTTTTTAAGAAGAGCGTTAAGCCTGGTAGTGGGAGCTCATGCCTTTAATCCCAGGACTCAGGAGGCAGAGGCAGGAGGATCACGGTGAGTTCAAGGCCAGCCTGGTCTGCAAAGCGAGTCCAGGACAGCCAAGGCTATTACACAGAGAGACCCTGACTCGAAAATAAAATAAAATAAAATAAAATAAAACAAAATAATATAAAATGAAAATAAATAAATAAAAGAGAGCACTAAAGAACAGGTATAAACACGTGTGTTAACAACAGCTAATTTAAAGCGCCTTTGAGTAGGGTATGTCCTGATAAACTCCTTAAAGGAAAAGTCTGTCAAAATCAATGTGTATATGATTGCCGGTGTTTCTTTTCTGAAATTACTTTCAGAGCGTTCTCCTCATGGTGGGACCTAGCCTGTGAGAAGGCTACAATTTCATGGGTTACCTTTTAAGTGATTTCCCTGTCACTGTGACGAGATACCCAGACAGAGGCAACTCTCAGAAGGATTCATTTCTGCTCACCACTGTAGTCCACCATGTTGCAAAAGTGCTTCCTATGGGGAGTTTGAGGTAGCAGATGACACTGTGTTCTCGGCCCTATTATTCAGCTGTGGAGAGGAATGCAGGAGCCCTGGTTCAAGCGGCTGCGTGGGGGAGCCCCAAGAAACTTGTGTCCCTTGTGGGAAACGTGTTGAATCCAGGACGCTAAGTGAAAGGGGCAGACACGGGTACCCAAAAGAGGCTAGCCATTACCGAGTGATTCCATCTGCAGGGCCTGTCCAGCTCCAGCACCAGCCCCCTTGGTAGAAAGCAGATTAGTGGCTCCGGGGCACCGGAGACCTGCAAAGCTGTAGCTTGGTGTGGGACACTTGCCCGGGGCGCTGAGTTTGAGTCTCCACACGCAAACCCGGGGGAACGGCCTCAGGTCTGCAGAGGTGCCAGGGATACTGGGGAGAGGGAAAGGGAGTACATGCTTCACGGGTAGGGGCGGAGAAAGTACCATGGAAGCCGGAAATAGCAAAGGATTGGTTCTCCAGGGCAACACTGAGTTGCCGTCCCCCCTTCCCCGCACCACCCATTCCACCTCCCACGCCCCCACCCCGCACCCCTTCCCCCACCCCCTATGCCTGGCGGGCATCTTATTTCCTAGAAGGTTCCTCTGGCGACAGAGGTGTCAAGGGGACCTCGGTGCCCCCAGCGACGGCATGCCAGGAACCTGGCCACATCATCAGCGTGAGCGCCCGAGCTGGACCAGGCTGCGACCAATGAGGACCAATGAGGAAAGCTGAGATGGTGATGTCTGCTGCAGACAGTCAGCCCACAGGGTTGGCAAATCTTTCTCATGAGTATGAAGCATCTGGGGAGTGGAGGGTGGCTGAGAGTGCAAAGTGCTTCCTGTATGTGGGGGGGCTGATGAGTTCAGTGCGTTATAAGAGAGATATATGGACAGGCATGTTTAATCTCAGCACTCGGGTGAAAAACACAGGAGGATCAAAAAGCTGCCTGGCCAGCCATTCTAGCACAATCAGTGAGCAGCAGGTTCAGTCACAGATCCTGTCTCCAAAAGTTGAGGAGAAAACCTGAAGATGCCAAATTTTGACCTAAGATTATCTGCAACTTGTTCACACACATACACACACAGAGAGATTGAGAGAGAGAGAGAGAGAGAGAGAGAGAGAGAGACAGACAGACAGACAGACAGAGAGACAGAGACAGAGAGACAGACAGACAGACAGGACAGAGACAGAGACAGAGACAGACAGAAAGACAGACAGACAGACAGGACAGAGACAGAGACAGAGACAGACAGAAAGACAGAGAGACAGACACAGACGCTGACACAGACACAGAAATTGCCATACATCGTGTTCTTTGAAAGCAGTCTATCTCCAGGGTCGCATTTCCCTTCTCTGGCTTCAAAGACGAGTCACAAAACACACATCCTCTCCTTCAGTGTGAGTAGTGAAGAGCGAGGTAGTGGAGAAAACTCTGGAACCCTGGCCCCATCTATAGCATCTATAGAAGACAGAGAGGAGGACAAGGAAGTATGGGGGAGTCCGAGACAAGGCGTCATGAGGAACCTGGTGTGCCGTCTGGGTGCATAGGGTCCCTGCAGAGAGTGCAAGGCTGTGGGCCTAGCAAGCCAATACTCCATACAGGGCTGCTGAGGTTCCAGGGAGGTGTGCCCTTGGGACTTCTGGGTACTCGGGCTCAGGGCAAAGAGGGCTAGGCCTGGCCTGAAGCTAACAGGAGTTGTAGACCCCATCTAGACATCTGCATTGTCAAGCATGAAAGTAAAGATTTATTTCGGGGGGGGGGAAGAAAATGCTCCCCACCCCAGTGCCAGTGAGGAGCTTTCACAGAGCCCATAGCAGGCCCTACAGGCTCAAGCATGTTCCTCTTTGGGGGGTGCTTCCTGTCTCCTATCTTGGGGAGTTTCAGGGGCTACGGCTGAAAGGAGGGAGGTCCCTTCTAAGAAGTGGGGCCAAGCGCAGGAGGGGAGCTGGCCAGCAGAACCTGGCTGCTGACCTCTTGCAGGCCGCCTTTAAGATGGTCTTGTCGAAGAGCTCTTTCTCGCGGTAGTGCACGGGCGGGCCACGCAGGTACTTCTCTTCTGCCTCCTTGTAGCTGAGCTCCTCCAGGGCAGCGATGGAGCAGATGATTGCTTCTGGAAGAAGAACCTCTATGGTAAAGCGCACTATGTCGCCTCTTGTCAGGGAGAGCAGGGCCTCATCTGCCTCCTTGGCTATTTCTTGCAAATGCCTGGCCACGAGATGCAACTGGTCGTCATCCTCCAGGTAGGTCTCAACGCAGAAGACGTCCCTCTTGGATGTGCGGAGGTCGTCCAGCCGCTTGGACTGTTTTCTGCCCTTCACGATGTCCAGCAGGTGCTGGTCGGCCCCCTTCCTCTTGACGATGAAGTCTACGATCTTCTTGTTGGCTCTGTCCCAGGCAGCCCTGGTGCGGTCAGGCAGGAGTTTCCTGCAGGGCCCCTTCCCAGCCAGGGTCGTCTCCTCCTCCCAGTCTTCCAAATCGGCATAGCTCACCTTGGGGAAGTCAATGTGCAGGTCGCCCTCTTGGATGGCCCTCCTTAGCGGGGAGCTGGCTGGGGAGGTGTAGTAGTCCATAAAGGAGCCCAGGGAGGAGCCACAGGCCAGGCCCTCTCTGTAGTGGTCGATCACTGAGAAGCACCAGCTGATGCCCGGGCCGTATACTCTGCTGGCTCTCCTCAAGAGCGATCTCTTCTCCCCACAGTCCAGAGGCTTCAGCTTGCAGAGAGGGACGCGGACACCCCTGCGCTCAAGCTGCATGCTGCCCTCGATCAACAGCACCCTCGCCATCTTGTCGTGTTGGCTGACGCTCTTGACCACCGCTGGCCAGAAAGGAAGGTCCTGACATTTGAACCAGACCAGCATTCCTCCTTCAATGGTATTCGGACCCCGGGCAGAAGAAGCCACCTTGGTGGCTTGTCTATCTTCTTGAATCACAGCCCCTGTTCTCTGGAACCTGGTGCTGGCCGCCTTTGAGTGCACCTGAGTTTCCAGTTCCGGGACCCTGCACAGGGGACACAGCACATGGATCTTCCTTTTTGTGCTGGCAAGGCGGAGCGACCTCCGCAGCCTCCGGTTAGGAGGCAAGCAGGCTGCTGATGCCCCCTTTGCATCGGGCTTCAGGGTCCCTGGGCTGGGATCCTTTTTGTCCTCTGGGAGGGCAGTCTTCTTCCTCTGGCCTCCAATAGCCTGGATCTCTAGGCCTGCACAGGGTGCTCTTGCTTGTGGCTTCAGGGCTTTGAGCAAGATGGAGATGTGCCTCCTCCTCCTCTTCCTCCTCCTCCTCCTTGGTGGCCCAGGGGCAGCCTGCTGCTCATTTTTAGCCTGAGCGCCCTCTGTGGAGGCTGGGGCACTCTGAGGCCTGTGCTTGGATGTGCTCAGCTTTCTCTTGCCTGGATTACCAGCAGCCTTTTTTGCAGGTGCTGGGGACCTTGGCCACACTCTGCTGCCTCTTAGCACAATCCCTTGCCCTTCAAAGTGAGGGGGCCCAAAAGCACTGTGGGCCTGGGCTTTCCCCCCTCGCCCATAAAGCATGTTCTGTGAGCTCCTCACCACAGGACCCCAGGGGCAGCCATGCTGCTTCCCAGGACTCCTGTGGGAGAGCCCTTGGCCTCTCTGACTGCAGGCTTCAAAGCGAAGGCTCTGGCAAGGGCTGGAGCTGGCCTGTTCTTTGGGAACCTTTGGAGCCTCCATGCTGGTTCTTTGACCTTGTGGCCTGCTTCCTGGAAACAAGTGCCTTCCCTCGCCCAGAACATCCAGTGCCACCTTGAGGGCTCCCTTGTATGCTCTGGTCTGCCCTGGCAAGCCCCTGCCCTGTGACCCCTTCCCTGCCAAGGAGGCCACAGCCAAGATTTTGCACTTGGTTAGGGCCTTCGCCTCGGTGCTCCTCACTCTCGTCTTCTCACCCACTGACAGGATTTGAACCTTCAGGAAAGGTGCCCCTCTCCCCTTACTATGGGCTGAGGTCCTGGGTCTCGACAAGACCCTTGCAGGCCACAGCTGGCCCTTCCATTTGCAGAGCACATACTCTGCAGAGTCCATGGTGACTGGACTCTGGGGCTGTGCTGATCACGAACCAAAGGGTTGTGGTGGGTTCCTTGACTGCCTGCGGGTCCTCTCCGGCCTGGCTGCCCTGCCTGAGGTGCTGGTCTCCTTCCAGAGTCTGGTGGAGAAGCTTGAAGTGACTTCTTCGCTCAGGGTGATGTGGTGGGCATGGGCATACCCTGGAGGGTGGGAGAGGGAAACAGAGCTGCATGAGGAAGGAAACAGCCTTTAGTGGACACGGGAGCATCAGCGCAGTGAGGTGAGGCCAGGGAAATTGAGGGAGCTCACAGAAGTCTGTTCTCCAGGTGCAGGAGATGATATGGAAGGTTCCCAAGAGTGTGTGCCACATACTCATAACCATTTTGCTTCCTACCCTGAGTCTGGGGTGGTGCACTTCTCCCTAGAGAGGTGGGTGTCTTTACAAGGCTTGTGTATTTTCTTGCCCACCCAGTCAGTCCCTTGGGGATCCCTGGGATGCCCTTGCAGGGGGTGGGGTTCGGAGGGGGGAAGCCTCATTGGATTCTTTCCTAAGAAGATAGTCCTGCTCTGCCACACCCCCTCCGAGCCAGGAAACCTGTGGACACCTAGTGCACGTGCCTTCCATACTTGTGGGATTCCTGGTTGAGCAGCAAGGAGGTGGAGAAATCTTCGTGGTGATTTGCATAACATGGTGAGCAGGGAGGGATGGCTGCTATCATAGCTCCTGGCCTCCCCACCCCCACCTGCTCCAATCTTTTGGTTCAGATCTGTGGTTCCCAACTCCATCCTTCACCTCAGTATTGGATCGAGTGTCCATGGGGCACACTGGGGAGATCCCCCAAGAGAAAGCACTCCATTGTGGAGAAATGGGCAGACTTGGCAGTGTCAGATGGAGTGAGTGTCTCTGTCGGAGCTGTGCACTCTCCTGCTGCAAATGTCTAGCCTGCAATAGACCCTGCACACCATTATCTGCCTGTGACGGGCGGCACAGTTCCTCCAACTGTTCCCAGACCAGAGAAGTCTCCTGCCCACAACCCCTGTGCCCTAATTTTAATCCATAAGGTCTTAGACAGGTAGAAAATCACAGCAGCTACTTGTCAACCCGAGTGGTGACTTGCCTGTCCATCCCTAGGTCCAGTACTAATCAATGTCATTGGTAGAGTAGCAATCCTGTTCATGTTCCTCCGTACTGTGCCTCTCAGCATAGTTACTTCCCCTCGGATTTCTCGGTAGAATCTCATACCTTTCCTCACCCTCCCTTCTGTGTGTATATATGCGCCTGCGTGTCTGTGTATGTGTGTGTGTGTGTGTGTGTGTGTGTGTGTGTGTGAATGTGGGCAAGGTGGTGGGGATAGTTCCTTTCTTCCCGCACCGCTGAGGAGTGGGTGTCAGTAGAGAGAAAGGGCCAGCAGGTAAAGCTCTGCTCCTTAACTTACTGCACAGGTGGCACTCTGCATTTCAGCAGCTGGATTTCTAGTTGTGAATTAAGTCATTTTTCACGCCTTGGCTTTCCAAAGATGCTCTCTTCTACGAACCTCTACCAGAGGAGGGCATGGAAAATCAGGACACAGGCTGCTCAAAGGCGCTTTAAATTAGCTGTTGTTAACACACGTGTTTATACCTGTGCTTTAGTGCTCTCTTTTATTTATTTATTTTCATTTTATTTTATTTTATTTTATTTTATTTTATTTTATTTTTTTTTGTTTTATTTTCGGGTCAGGGTCTCTCTGTGTACTAGCCTTGGCTGTCCTGGACTCGCTGTGTAAAGGAGGCTACAGGAGGAAGCAGACACAGAGCCATTAAGTCTGTTTGTGAGGAGAGAAATGGCTGACGCTGTCACAGGACGCATGGAGGCCTGGGGACCAGACAAGCTTGCCCTTGTGCCTCCAGGACCCACCATACACGTGCACAAATGACCAGTCTGGCTCAAAGGCTTGCTCCTGCTTTGGTGTCAGGGTTTCCTGGAAACTGTGCCATCAAGCCGTTTTCAGCTGGGGAGAGGAAAATGTATGTCTCTATTGGGCCACAGAGGCATCACTCTGTTGGGAGTACCCTGCTGTCTGAGATTGCAGTCCTCCCAGTCAGGATAGGCATTCTAGCTTGGTGTTAGGTGCAGGCCTCCCTCACCACAGCAGGGCCTCCTGCTCTCTGCCTCACCACACCTGGAGAGTGTCTTTACACATAGCTGCCCCTGACCACATTTCGTGTATGGCCCTTGACACAGCTCCCTGCCAGCTCTCCTGTCCCCTGGCTTGTAGGATAATTAGGTATGGTGTTCCCCATCATAAAACAGAAGCATGCTGACAAATGCAAATAAGCATCCTTAAAGTGGCTAATTTCAACAAATCATGGACACCTATGCTGGAAGCGCTAACACCCCACCCCTCCCCTCAATCAATTCCCCATGGACTGAATAGCCTTTCTTAACCCTGAATAAAGTTGAACTAGCTTCCTGAAGCAGTTGTCGGAGTGGTCATTCTCCATCGGGCTCATGGTCTCAAGAGCTCTGGGGCTTGCGTTCTGTTCCCTCCACCACTTGCCACCCGCCCCCGGCCTTCACGGGGTGATGGCCACCCCCCACCCCTGGCCCTCACGGGCTGATGGCTAAGAGACCCCCCAGGGAAGAGGAGAACTCCATCATGCAATAGTCGCTTTTCAGCACTGGCCCTTGACATCCCATTCAGTAGCCTTCTATTAGATGGGAGAGCAGGGGCCAGCGAGCAACAGGTCCAAGTACAGAAGCATGCATGTGGCGGCAGAGGGCGGTTGCTGGGTTTAAATGCAGTTTTACCCCACCTCTTAAGTGGCCCCAGTTGCTTTGGGGGTGAGCTCAGTCCACAGGAACTACCTGAACACTGGAACTGCATTGTTTTTAACATGGGGCCAGTTTGGGGAGTCTCCACCACAGCTTCACCAGTGTGCTGGTTTGTAGGAGATGTGCCCCATACTCTCTGGCATTTGAATGCTTGGTCCACCCGTTCCTGTTCCTGGATGTTAGAACGCCCCGGCTGCTGTGGAAAACAAGAAGTTCCCCAAGACCTGCCATTGCCACTCTGGAGATTAGGTTCCATCGCATCTATCTCTCCGGGCTGGGGCAGGCAGGGCATCAGCCTGGACTGCCTGGTTTGGGGAAACTGTCCCAGGAAGAGGACATCATAAGTTTCTCAGGAACCTCTAATCCGCATGCCCCCCGCCCCGACAGCTGCATAGGTTTCCTCTCACATAAGAAACCTCTCAGCCATTCCCAGAAGAAATCTGACCAGCTGCACCCTCATGCTGGGCTGACTGGTGCTGTCAGGGTTCTCTGGTCAGGTCAGACTTTGCTGTATTTCTTGCCCCCTTTTTCTTTACTTTGCACCATGAAATCAAACTGTGGCTGGTTGGGGAGGCTTAGGAGATTAGTCCATCTGGAGGAAGGAGGTCCTGAGGCCTGAAAGGACTGACTCCATGTGGAGATTTTTCTCTTTACTTCCTGTCTGCAGTTTGAGAGGGGAGCCCTCCGGTCCAGCTTCCAGCTGCAGTTGCCATGTCTGTCACCCTCTTTCCTAGCCAGTGTGGACGCTACCCCCCTGGAACCTGAAGCCCCAAGTGAACTCTTTCTTCTCTACTGCTGCCTTGGTTAGGGCACTGTATTGCAGCAACGTACACACCTTAACTAAGGCTGCCTGGTACAAGACCTGAATCGAATGGTCTCCCCCCAGGAATGGGGGTGATTTCACCAGGCGCAACTGTATACTCGGGAAGGTGGACTTTAAATGGATGTGAACTTTGTCCCTCTAAAAGTAGAAAAATTTGAGGGTTCCCTGTTGCGTAAGGGTGGCAAAGGTGTGTGAGTGAATATTCAGGGACTCCGTGGCGAGGTTCCAGCGGTGGCAAGTCACAGGTGGTCTTTATCCACAGCCCCTGGGGAAGAGAGAGTGCATTGCGAGGCTTGCCTGCAGAACTTAGGTCATGCACGCAAGCAAGCATGGATGGGCCACTGCACTCGTTTGGCCCTGCGGGGCCTGCCTCGCATGTGACCATTCCCTTCCAGCAAAAACAAGTGCATTGGGGTCTGGGGTCGGGAAAACCAACCTTGAAATGGCTGGGCCTAAACTAACTAGCTGTGACTGCTCTCTGAACGGAAAGAAGCCCCCAATGGTGTGGTGGGTTAGGGTCCCCTAGGTGAGCAAGTGAGTGAAAAGGGCATCTCCTGGGTAGGGAGAGTCACGAAGAGTAATGCTTGGACCACAGCCCTTGGGGGATGATGGCAGGGATCCCAAGGCAACGGGCCCGAGGGGGCCTGCGACAGAAGAATATGCCTGTCTGGCTTTAGCTGCAGACTGGACTAGGTGCCCTGGAGTGTCGGTCTGAGAAGAGGTTGGAGGAACAAGTGGCCTGGGGTGTCCCAGCCTGACAGTGTGGTAGCGTCAGGGACTCGTGGTGTCCACCGTCTTCCCCAACATCTGAGTACTGTTAAGGGCCAGCCCGAACGCCTGAGACCTCCAAGACAGAGCCTCGGGGCCAGCCCGCCCCAGGAGCACCACGTGGAGAGAAAAGAACTGTGGACCCTTCCCTTAATGCGCAAAGGCTGTGCCCAAGTGTGCTGGAGGGACCTACATGTGTGCCTATTGCTCCAGTCTCTGCCGAGCTCTCTTTGCGTGCGCGCATGTTATAGCAGCCTCGCACGTGTGACCCGTTGGACTCCACGTGGGACAACCCCACCGCCCACGCCCCAGGGCCCCTGGCACACATTCGTGCTTCTTCCTGTTCCAGCCAGTCACAGATACGCACATAAGAAGTTGGGTATATCCGGCTGTGCCTATGGCTGGCCCAGCGAAATGAAGCCATGGGCCATCAGCTGACAGGAAAGCAAGTGTGACTTCAGGAGGAGGCAGGCTGGGGCCCATGATGCAGGCACAGGGTGCTGGTATCTAGTGCGCATGCGCGAACATTACTCAGCCAATCAGAGAGCGTTGTATTGGAATGCAGGCCTAAACTAGGCAGGATTGGCCTCTGAGGGGAGGGCGGCTCTCTGGGGGAGCAGAGGGGCCTAGGTGGGTGAGTGCTTCTGCTGGACTTCCTGGGGTGCGTCTCCAGAAGTGGGTGAGAGGCATCAGGAAACACTAAAGGCCTTGTGGCAGGACTGTGGGATCACCAAGTGAGAGGGTCCAGGAGAGCCCCTGAGGTGACTTCGCGAGCTTTGATTGATTCCGAGATGGGCGAAGCACCAGGGCCAAGAGTTTTTTTAAAGGGGGGAGATGAGGGCAGCAGGGCCCTAGTAGAGTGGGTGGGGCTGTCAGTGGGTTGGGAGAGGGAGTGGGGGCTTTGCACATCTGTAGCACCCTCTGGGGTTGTTTTGTTTTTGTTTTTGTTGTTTGGTTGGTTGTTTTGGTTTTTTTTTTTTTTTTTTTTGGTGTGTGGGTGTGCGTGTGTGTTCATGTGTGTCCGTGTGTGTTTCCGTGTGCGTGTCCGTACGTCCTTGTGCATAGGTCCTTTTCTGGACAGGTGCGCATATGTGTGTGTGCAGGTGCGCAAGCCGGCGCGTGTGTTTTGAAGCCGTATGGTCCTGAATAGACGCCTGCTTCTCCCTGTGATGGGTCCATAGGCAGGACCCTGACATACTTGGCTAGTCTCAAGGGGAAGAGGATCTCTGGGCACTTGGCACAAGCACACGCACAGCCAGCATGGCTCAAGTTGGGAGTGGGTGGCTGATGGACAGGCCTCACCCCTTTGGGAGTGTCTTTAGGCAGCCTCAGGCATGCCAGCATAGTGGTGTCCTTGCTAATGAGAGATCCAGTCCTGGAGGTGGGGCCTCTCAGAGCAAGTGCCTTGGAAGTGTGGTCACCTGGGTGAGTGACAGGGTATCAGCAGCTTGAGTCTAGAGCCCCTGGTGGTGAGAAAGCAGGGTGAGGCAGGATCCACAGCCCTTTGTGGATGAGAGTGGGATGTTGAGGCGAAAGGGTCCAGGTTTATCTGTGTTGTGACGTTTGGAAGACTCTCTTCCACTTGGTAGTGACCACCGTGGGCAGTGGGGGAAAAGGGGTCCAGAGGGTGGCAGGATTGAAGAGCTGAGTGTGAGCGTGGCGTGTAGAAGAGGAATGGATGGCCTTCCACCTATGCTCCTTGCATCTGGCTGGAGTCCTCAGCGGACACCTGGGCCCTGCTTATGGGCAGCCATGGGCCTTGCCTCAGCAGAAATCCCCCCTCGGGACCCCCCCTCCCCCGTGGGACTGGGATGGGGCATAGATGGGCCCCTTCACCAAACAGAGGCTTCTACATCCAAACCCCACAGGTGCCAGTTCAGGCCACTTCACCCTGGGAGTCTCTGCCTTTCCAGCCTTTCAGACAGAGAGGCGCACTGGGAGGTGGGGCCTAGATCGGTATATATGGCTGACCATCCTCTGAGAAGAAGGAGGCTCCTGGGGGAGGAGGGTATCCTGGCCTGGGGTACGGGGCTGGCAGGGGTTGATTGGCTACTGGGGAACTCAGTTCTATTGCTGGCCAGTTGGGACAGGGATCAGTGGAAAACTGAAGTCAGTCAGCATTGGTAGCTTGCGACCACTTTATGATCAGACTGAGTCCCGCTTTAAATGGCATTCAGACGTTAGTCACGTGAACCGTTAAAGGAATTGGAAACTGAGGACGGGCTGGGAGAGCTGCAGAATTTCCTGAGGGAAAGTTCCATGTAGACACTCTTCAGGACTCTGGTTATGGGTGGGGCTAGGTGGGAGAGCTCCTGCCTACTGTGCTCAAGACTCCAGGTTCCATCCCCAGTCACCGCAGACCTTCCCACAGATGAGTGTGGGGTTTCTCCCCCTTTAAATGATCCAGGATCTCTACCTCATCCGGTCTGTCTAAAAGCCTAGATGGCTACAATAATAACGGCGCTGGCATTAATTACTCATCTGTGAGCCTTTGGAGATTTCTGTTAATGGACTGCTCTTGTGTTTTTGCGTAAAGTGGCCCAAGAGTCCCTGTGAACGTGTCCTTGAGCTGAAGTGTGCCTAGTATGTTGGTTAAGGTTACACTTTGTAGACGGGTTCTCGGTTAACGAAGCTACACGGTGACTTGATACACTTTTTGCTAAGTCCCCTCCATGCTGTTTTCTATGGAATACACAGACACTAAAGTGCAACTGTCCCATTTCACATTAAGGTCATCAGCCACTGGAATCCCTGGCTGAAGGAGAGGAGGCAGACAGTCTTTCCATTGACGTAGCATTTCCATGTATTGATGACAAGCGTCTCTCCAGCACCACCGAGGTAGCTTTGTGGGAATGCTTATGAGATTGCATTTCAATACAGGGCCCATTCAGAACTTTCTTCATGGAAACAGAGAAGGATTCAGAGCCATCCTCACCGCGTCTTTCCAAGCCATGGAGCAGAAGGTGGAGGATGTTCTAAAACTCCAGTGTGAGCAAAGGTAAGGTTGTGGCTTCTTGGTGCTTTGATCCCAGGCCCGTTGACAGTTGCTTAGTTAAGGAGGATGGCAAGAGGTCGAGGACCAGCCATGAGGCCCACTGACTCTGATGGAAAGTGTATTCGTCTTGGTTTTTCTATAGAATAGACTTCCTTTTGTGTGATACCCTCAAATCGTGGTAACTGAAGTCAGCCGTGTTTCCTAAGGACGAAATAAGGTGTCTGGGCACAGAGCAGCCGAATCCGATAGAAGTAAGGGAGTTGGGTGTGGCCTGCACATGCTGGGTGCAGTGAGCTTGGAACCCTCAAAGCATTGACCCCAGCAGTGGATCGGCAGTTCAGTGCAATAGGAAGTGAAATTCTCTCTCACCTGCGCTGTTGTTCAGAATTCAAGAGCGGTGTTTGCCACACTTCCGTAAGGAAATCCTCACTGGCGTGAACGCGAGGAAGACTAGGGAGGCCTCTGCAAAATTCTGGCCCTAGGAGCTGCGAAGCGACTTCTCTCTCGACCAAGGAGGAGCAGATGCCGTTAGTGAAAGACCACAGAATCCACCTCATTTCCCTTTTCCCTGTCAGAATGTTAAAGGGAGGAAAACCACAGAGGACCTTTTCCACCTCTGTCCATCCATAGAGTTAGTGTGGGCAAGTCAGTCGGGCTTTCAGGGCAATTTCCTCATGCTGTGCAGGAGTATCTCACACACTGTTGTCTTTTATAGGCAGAAACTTTATGAAGACTCTTCTCTTCAGATCCTGAGTTTGAATAGGAAGTTAACCGCGGATGCACATCAAGTCAAAGAGCAGGCAGAAAATCTCTCTGTGAGTATCAGGCTTAGCTGGGAAGGAGTCCCTTGTGTCAGCATCACCAAGTCAGGATGGAAAGAGATAGGACATGAGCTCAGGCAGACAAGCAGGGTGTTGTCTGTGGTGAGGAGAGAGACTTGTTCCTTTTTCTGCAGAGAGATGACTGAGTGAGGAGCCATTGTGGGGGTGGAGTGTGTGTGTGTGTGTGTGTGTGTGTGTGTGTGTGTGTGTGTGTGTGTAGTTGAGTGAGGAGGCAGCGTGGGGGTGGAGTGTGTGTGTGTGTGCGCTTGTGTGTGTGTGTGTGTGTGTGTGTGTGTGTGTGTGTGTGTGGAGACGGGGGTCTGAGCAGTCACTGCCTGGAGAGAGTGCAGGAGAATGTATGGGAGTGTATGCTGAGGGGGGGAGCCCTTCAGGATCCAAGATGTGCTGACACCCAGGAGCAGCAGGACCAACACAGCCTTCTGACACAGTGATCTGGGATGCAGCCTGGGAGCAGTCAGTGTGGCTGTGGCAGAGCAGGTGGAGACTCAGCTTTCAGAGGCTGCATTGCAGGTCAGACCAGCCCAGTCCCAGAGGAGAAGGGGGGAAAGGCTTCAGGCCAAGATGGAGGAGGAAGTGTGATGACAACTGACTCGCCTTTAAACCAGAGATGGGACTGAGGTTTAGGTGGGTTGTGGGGGGACGGAGCTACTGGACTCTGAACGGTGCTGTCCATGAGGGCTCCCTCTTCCTGGCCATGGATGGGGCTGCCCTCCTGAAGATTCTGCCTTGCCAAAGTGCAGAAGCAGAGGCCGGATTCCCAAGGGGGATTGGAGGCACCATCCAGCCAGGTGGTCAGAAGCTTGGCCTCTGAAATGCCAACTATTGCAGCGCAGTCACAGAGTCCAGCCCCTTGCTAGTTGTGCCGACTCGGGAAAACAGTGTAGGGCCCCAGGTTCCCATGTGTGGAAGGAGAGATACTTAAAAATCCCCTATCTCACAGATTTGTTCCAAAAGGTTCCCTTCGATATGTCTTCCTATATTGGTCCAGAACAGTATCTGAAGCAAGTCTTATAGACTCGATCGCTGTTAAGCATCTTACTGTTGGCTCTGCCCTTGCTGGAAAGGAGTAAAGGGAGTGGGCTCCTGTGTGCTGGAGTGACAAAAGATGGGGACACTCAAGGTCAATTCTGTACATACAGAGAGTTCACCAGATCCGGAGGCCCCTGATGGCCGAGTTTTCAAGTCTTCCGGAACTCATAGGAATGTTTAGAATACTGTTAGGTGGGGACCCTTCCCGTCCAATGAGTGGTCTTCCCGTTACGTGTCTCATGTACATCCGTCCATCGTGTTAACTGGAAAACTATGACAGTCATTTCATTCTGTCTCTTTTGCAGAAATACGATACACAATTGAGTTTCCGTAAGCTTTCTGTTTCCCCCTGAATTGCTCTTTACACCTTTTGCTGTCTGTGTTTGCAGGCTATGTTTATGGAGCAATGGAAGTTGGTTCACCAATCCCTGACCCTTCAGAAGGAGAGGATGGAGGAATTTAAATCACTGTGCGAGCAATACTTGGAGGTCTGTTCTACATTCTGACAAAGCAACCTATACACGGGGACATGGAATTTTCTGGCATCCTCTCCGTCCTTTGGTCGCCACCTTTGGAAAGTCACCTGTAAACACCTTCCAGCATTATCCTCCTGTTCCATGTTCCCTGTAAATCTAAGTACAAAATGGGTACTTTAGTTTTAGGATTCACTTGTGGTTAGGAGACGCATTAGAAGCAGCAACTGCTGCCTTGGTAACCTCATCCAGGGTTGTTCGTATTGTATAAGGCATCAGTGCTTTTCAGATCGCCTCATCCTGTCTCACAGCGCATGTTTCAATGTGCATGTATGTGTGGAGGCCACAAGTCAGCTCTGGGCACCTTCAGTCACTCTTCATCATATCTTTCATCTTTTTTATTTTCTCTTTTTTTTTTTTTCTTGCGATGTACTTCTGGCTCCCCTGGGACTCACTAGGTACTCCAGGGCTGGACTCAGACTCACAGAGATCCTCCTGCCTGCCTCTGCCCTCCGAGTGCTGGGATTAAAGGCCTGTACCACTATGCCTGGCTCCATCGTATCTTTTTGAGACAGGATGGCTCAGTGGTCCTTGAGCTCACCACTATGGTTTGCCTGGCTGTTCTCCAGGTCCCCAAGGATCTGCCTGCCGTGCCCCACCCAGTTCTGTGTGTCACTTCGATGTGCCCCAGGTGCAGGCCTGGCTTTTAATACGTGTGCTGGGGAGCTCAAGCTGGCTCTTTATGCTTCTGGAGCCCGTTCCTCGTCCGCTGAAACTGTCTTCCCTGCCAGAGCCCGCTCTGACTGTACCGAACAGACCCCAGATCAGGGAGCGAGGACTGAGAAATAAAAGAAGGGAAATAAGAAAGTGTGGCAGGGCTTAAGTCAGAAACACAGGGTAGGCTGCAGTCAGGGCTGCAGTACCCTTGACTTTATTCACCAGTTCAATTCCTACACACCTGAGGCACGGGAAAACAACGCAGAAGGTCGCTCTGAGGAGATAATGCTGACGTTCTCACGGGAAGAACGGGGCAGTCTCTACTGACCCCTCAGCCTTGAGAGCAGTTGTGAATGTAAGACGGCTCCCAGATGTGGTACCCAGTGGGAAAAGTAAGCGGGAGACTGGGAGATTGTGAATCGAGAGTTACCCTCTGTAATGGGCCCGGCTTCGTAAGTTCCTCCTAAGCAGGTTCGCCCATGCTGTCTGCAAGGCGCATAGCTATGGACAAAAGGATTAGATGCAGCATTCTGTGGTTTTGTTCAGACTTACTTGATGTGAATTGGCTTGTTCAAGTTGCTGCTAAAACTTTGATCATCCAGAGTAATTAAGATGACCCAAAACAACTGAGTGGAAAGGATTCGACCCTAGCTCTCTTCTGATTGTCCCTTCAGACAGCCAGCACTGCCAGTGTCTGTTCCTGCTGAAATGTCATTCTTTTGACAACTCGGTGTCCCAGAAACCTGCCTGCCCATTCCAAGGTTAAGGTCTCGGTGTTGTTCCTCTTTCTATGGTCCCCGCATCACCAGACTGTGGAAGAGATCCTGCAAAGGTTCATCATCTCTCCACTGTATTTAACAAAACCGCTTAGATGTGGTGTGTGCTGTCTCTGAAAAAGGAACTGTGGGCACCGGTAGGGCTGTGGTAGGAAACCTTGATTTTTAATTTCAGGGGTGCAGTGGTCATAGTACAGGGCGGGGTATTCTGCCTGGCAAAGAATGGCGGTAAATGGGCTGCTGCCTCATGTTGTCTGCTTTCATTTGTCTCTGCTTTTCTTCTTGCTGTGAAGGGTGAGGTGTTCCAGCGTCTCACACGTGTTAGGCAAGCACCCTTGCCCAGGGCCGCCCCCATGCCTAACAGCTCCTGACTTGAACATGTACCAGGGCGTTGGGGAGTGGCAGTGTCTGTACCGCTTTGGTGGGTGTTTTGGTCTTCACGTTGTACATAGCGTGTGCTAGTTTTGGGGTGATCGTACCGTCTCCTTTACCGCCTTTGCTCCCTTCTGATTGTTGCTATTCGCATTTGTAAGCCAAGGTGACCGGGACTGATTTCTGCACCTGTCTCTTCACTTTAGAAACTTGAGTTGCTGAGGGACTCTCGGGGAAATTCCGTGGCTGAAGAGCTGAGGCGTCTCATAGACACCTTGGAAATAAAACTGCTGATGGTCAACGTGAGTACCCAGTCTTTCCCATACAACACGAGGGTGGACAGGCACTATTTGCTTTAAACCCGTTTAATATGCCCTTGTACTTGACAGCGCCAGCAAGAGAGTGCTGCTGCTGCTCAACAGTCCCTCCTGGACCTGTTATTCTCATAATCCTTTGAGGAACAAGAGCCCTTGTGAGGGGAGCGGAAACCAGCCTGGTGAAGCCGCTTGTGGTGCAGCTTGCAGCTTCAGCAACTCCATCTTCCTGGGTTCTTCTGTTCCCAAAGGCACCGCTTTCTGTTAAAACCCAAATAAACCCAAGGATTTGTGTGACGGCAGTGCAAAGGTGTCTGTTGGAAGGTCCAGCCTTCCTCGGTAGTAATGGCAGGTTTCCTTGGTAGTGCCACAGTTACCAGTCGGCAGTGCATTGATGCCTGTAGGCTGGGTTCTCATACCTCAGCAATGCTTTCCCCAGTTAGCAGGCCCAAAGAGTGCATGGTCCATCCTTGTCATCTCCACAGGGAAATGACCGGCGAAGACGCAGTTCTCCCCTTATATTCTGCTCTGAAATTTGTTCTGTCTTGGAGCCTATGGAAATGACCTTAAGCTTCCTAAGTGACTGTGCTCTGTATGCTTTAAAAGTCTGTGCCTCGAGAGTGGCTGGACTGGTAGACGCCATTAAACTGCCCTGGTAAGATAGACGTGAGTGACGTGACGTGAGTTTGTGAAAATATACCTTTCAAACAAACTTTACAAGGTCCATCAATTAAATGTGGCCTACTGCCTAATGTCATCTGTCTGTCACACAAAGACTGGATCCTTAGCACGAATACAGCTTAATTCGCCATGGTTTATGTATTTCATCCCCTGTATCGATAGGAGTAACCGAGAGTGTTTTGGGTTTCAAATGTCTTGTGCGTGTAGTATGTGCACCGGCAGAGATACAGAAGGTGTCCGGTATGGTTAAGGAGCTTGTCCTGTGATTTCCATTCATGTATACCATGGGAAAACTGTTCTTGGAAGCTTTTGATCTAAGAAGCATGAAATTGTTTCAGACTTGCTGGGAACGAGTCCTCTAATTGCACCCTCTGCCTTGGCATTTCACACCTCTTGGAACAAAAAACACGGCCCCTTGCCTTGTAGAGGTGTGTTATCCATCACCTGGGTTTGCGCGTGGGTTGTCTCACTGTGGTGTGGTGTGGTGCGTGGAATCATTGAGGACAGGGTTTGTTCAGCATCTCCCACTCGCTGCACGTGGACTTGCATTCCTCCACAGTGATTGAGAACTTCCCCTCTGGGCTCAGCTTACTTGCTCAACTTTGCCTTATCTGGGGGAACTTCCCACAAGCTCTCCCACGGTGTTCCACCCTGTGGGAGCAGGAAGGTCCTTGCACCCTCAGACCTCCAGGGAAACCAGGAACGTTAAGCAAGGAGAGTTGCCTCTTCAGTGGGAAAGGTGTAGAGCCTGCCATTCCATCCAGAAATCTGGGAACTGGAGGCGATAAAAGAGCCAGGTGCTCTGAGTTAGCTGATGGGCCAGGCCATATTCAAGCTCCTAAAGCCAGGCCCGGAGATAGTTAGTCATCTAAATGACACTTGCAGCCTGGAGCTCGCTGAGTTCCCACAACCGGGAACGGAGGTATCGAATAGTCTACATGGCCCATATGATATCTGTGCAATCAAGGGCTTCCCCAGGCTCCTACTACCAGGACCCGAGAGATGCCTAATGACCCTGAATGGCCCTTATGCTATCTGTACAGGGAGGCGCTCCCCCAACCAGGGACCTGAGAGACCTAATAGTCCCAGTGACCCTTGCAGTACCTGCACAGCCAGGGGGCTCCCACAAGCACATGCAAGGAGGATTGCAGATACCTAATAGTCTATATGACCCTTAGGTGATCCAAGCATCCGAGGGCTCCCCTAAGCTCCAAACTCGAGATACCTAATAACCCCAAGTGACCCTTACATTGTCTGTACAAGCAGGTACCCCACCTCCCCTAGGTCTCACAACCAGGACCTGAGATAGCTAACAGTCTACATGACCCTTAGATCATCTGTACAGGCAAAAGCCTCCCAACCCAAGCTCCTACAGCCAGGACTGGAGAGCTCCAACAAAGACTACAAAGGACCCTTAGGTTCTTTGTAGAGGCAGGCCCCATGCCATGCTCCCACAACCGGGCCCAGAGATACCTTATAGCCTCAATGAGCCTTGCGTTATCTGTCCAGCAAGGGACATCCCAGGGTCACACACAGCCAGGACCAGGAATGTACCCAACCGTCTAAATGATCCTCAAGATACCTGTACAGCCAGGGGCTCTTCCAAGCTCCCACAAGAAGCACTGAAGATACCTAGTAGTCTAAAGGACCCCATATGTCATCTGTACAGTCAAGGGCTCCCCCCGAGCTCTGACAAGCAGGACCCGAGATACAGAATAGTTTTAACGACTTTTGGATTATCTGTACAGCAAGGGGCTCCTTCCCCCACAACTTCCCACAACAAGCATAGCAGATACCTAATAGTCCAATTGACCCTTACAATATCTGTACAGCCTGGGCCTCCCCCTAGCTACAACCACCAGCATCAAAGATACCTAATAGTCTAAATTACCTTTAAATTATCTGTCCAGCCAGGGGCCCCCCTAAGCGCCCGAAACTAGGACCATAGAATCCTTATAGCCCAGATAACCCTTACAGCGCGGGTACATTGGGGCTCCCTAAAGCTCCCACAGCGAAGCCCTGAGATCCTAGCAATCTAAAAGGACCCTTACGTTATCCTTACGTCCTGGAGCTCACCAAGCTCCCACAACCAGGGCCAGGGATACCCAATAGTTTACATGGCTGTTATTCTATCAGTTCACCAGTATAGGCAGAGCTCCCCCCTCACTCTCCTCCCCCCAATGGCTCAGACAACCAGGAGTGAAGATACCTAATAGTCTAAGGGGCCCTTAAAGTACCTGTACGGGGAAGGGCTCCCCCAGGCTCCCATAACCAGAACCAGGGATATGTAACGGCACAAATGATCTCTAAGCTGAGTACTTGTAAGCTACCCTGTATA
Source organism: Acomys russatus (assembly GCF_903995435.1). NCBI lineage: Eukaryota > Metazoa > Chordata > Mammalia > Rodentia > Muridae > Acomys > Acomys russatus. The sequence continues at coordinate 36,671 of NW_026131701.1, forward strand.
AATGTGACAAGGACAGATCTGCCGCGCCCCACCCCCGAGGCCCCTAAGCTAGTATAGGTAGCCTAAGCTCAGAAGCCATCTTCTTGGAAGAAATGCCATGTACCCTGGGTTAAGTTATTATGTAATTACACTTCCTTGTGTACTAGGAACTGGGTTACTCCAGAAAATACTTTCCCTCAATACACAGTTTTTAAATATACTGACAGTAAACACATCACCTGGTGTCAGACTCCCTGAAGTTTGATCCTGGTTGACAAAGTCAATCTCAACCTTGTGCTGAGTATTTGGGGGCAGGGAGTTGTTGTTGTTTTGTTGGTTTTGGTTTTCGAGACAGAGTTTCTCTGTGTAACAGCCTAGGCTGTCCTGGACTTAGTTTGTAAACCAGGCTGGCCCCGAACTCACAGTGATCTGCCTGCCTCTGCCTCCAGAGTGCTGGTATTAAAGGTGTGTGCCACCACTGCCCAGCTCAACTGAGTTTCTCTTCTTACTTGTTTTCTGAGTGTTCCACTGCCTGCAGTGACACCTGCAGCGACACCCCCCCCCCCCTTCACCACTCTCTCTTCTATGCAAACAAGGTGACATCCATTGGTGACATCCATAGGTGACATCACAGACAGCAGGTAAGGGCATGTGAGTTGGCAAATTTTACAGATCAGGAGCGAGAGGAAAGTAATTACCCCGTTATGAAGTGGCCAGGGTGCTGGGCACACAGGTGAGAGTCAGCCCTGGGTAGTGACAGCACATCTGTCACACTGCACTGTGTGGACCATACGAAGAAGGGCTATAGCACATGGCCTTGCAGAGGACGCAGACCAGAGCTGCGTTCTTTGCTCCTCCACAGAAGCAGGTTTTCAGGGAAGTGATGCAGGTGTGGAGATGTTTGGACACAGGCCGAACGTCTGTGTCAGAGGGGAGCTAACCCTTCTCATCGGGCTCCCTTCTGTGCCAGTTGGGCATGCCCTGCAAAAAGGGTCATGGCCCTGTTTGTGCAGAAATGCAAGCGAAGCTTCCTGGGGAAAACGAAAGTGCCTGAGTCAGTAGTTAAGAAGGTGTCAACTCTGTTCTGTTGTGTCCCAAGCTCGCCCTTTGCTGCATCCACACTGCTGGTGACCTGAGGGGTAAACAATGCATGGGCTCACTGCATTTTTATGCAAGCACAATCGAATTCTTTCAGGGCTCCTCCAAAACACACTAGAACCCCACAGCTGGTAAGGCTTCTAAGCCCTATCATTTCCAGTGTGCAGACCTCAGCACAGACTCATCGGCACATGTCAAACCAGAACTGAGGACATTGTGTAGGCCAGAGGGGCATCCTGAACGTGGGAGGTAACAGACAACAGGAAACACAGGCCCATAGAAAGTGGGGAGAAGGTGGGCCCTGTTGCTGTGCAGACTCGGCCTTCTCCTACGCACCAAGGCTATGGGGTTACGAGTCGGCTGTGCTTGTGCACTTCGGTGGGGGCGACAGATTGTCTGCCTCTCCTAAGGCGGCCTCTCTCTGGACCATGACTAGAGGACCTGACCCTACTAAGTACCAACTTTATTTAAAGCCCTGAGGACCATAGCCAAGTGGTAAATGAAAGTAAATTTACCTATTGTGGTAAACTTTCGGGGCTTGTATTTCACTGAGGCCACAAGCCACTGTTCACACAGAAACAGTATCAGTATGGTATAGAACTTTTGCCATCTTTTCCCAGGCACAGAGTGCATGCACTTCATTCTGTTATACTTATTGGCTAGTGATTCTGCATTGGCAAGCTATGCCGGCCTCTCACTGGTGATTTTCACACCCTGGAGAATGAACATATGTGTGCTTCTAATACCGGTGAAAAAGGAAAATTTCCTACCAAATGACAGTTTCCTATGAAAATCTCCAGCCTATTCTCATATTGCCACTGGGCTAAATTACTGTGAATAGTAAAATCACCTTGAGATTAAATTTTACCAGTGTCGAGGAGCACAAGGATTTAGTCATAGTCATATTGCTGATTAGGTTCATTTTAGTATTCATTTTTTTGTTGTTGTCTGTGTCTTTGTGTGTGTGTGTGTGCGTCTGCGCAGGTTCATTTGGATTCCTGTGGATGGCCATTACCCTGGAATTGTAGTTGCGGGTGACTGTGAGCCACCTGAAGTGGGTGCTGAAAACCAAACTCAGGTCTCCTGCAAGCATTGTAACCACTCTTCATCGCTGGGCCATCTTCTCAATTCCAAACTATCTATTATAAACATACATACATATATAAAAAAATGGGCTTGAGCCCTGTGTTCCCCCCTGAGTATTCATTACATATTTTTCTTTCTATATCTGTCAAGTGTATTTCAGGTTCCGTTTCAACGATTTTAGATGGTCCAGAATAAAGAATGTGTTTACTGAATTAGGTCATGGTGGGTGAGTTTATGAAACTGGCAAAAGATTAATTTAAAAAAATAAAAGTAAGCAAAGGGCTGGAGAGATGTCTCCACGGTTAAGAGCACTGTCTGCTCTTGCCTAGGTCCTGAGTTCAGTTCCCAGCAACCACATGGTGGCTCACAGCCATCATTTGTACTGTGATCTGCCATGTGGGTGTACATGCAGACAGAGCACTCACATACATAAATAAATCATTTTCAAAAAGTAAGTGAAAACTCACTAAGACTTTCATAACGAGGTGTTAAAGTATCGTTAAGAAACGCTCGTGTTCTTATGGTATCTGTTAACACAGAGCATGCTTAGAAAACCTATTGCGGATAGGGAGATAGAAATATTTGTGTTCCACACATTTTGTTTGCGTCTCCAGCCTATTCACATACTGCCGGTATTCTAAATTGATGTGATATTGAGATGGCTTTGACCTTCAGGGCTCACTGCTTGTTGTAAGTGCGTAATATATACTATATTGGCAAATTGTCAAGGGCTGCCTGTGGTTGTTGAGAGCCAGCACTGACAGTCAGGTAGCCCCTCTTAGGCCAGACTCCACCATGCTTATGTCAAGTGTCCTCTGAGACCCTTGATTTAGATACCCTGCCTCTGTGACAGGGCAAAAGGGGAGCAACAAACAGCAGTGGATGCTTAAAAGCATGCGTCCTTAACCCAGCGCCTTTGACCACCATGTGCAGGGGTGGTACACACCTGTCACCCCAGCACTCAGCACGCAGAGAGGCAGGCGGGTCTCTGTGAGTTCATGGCCAGCCTGGTCTACAGGGCGAGTCCAGGACAGCCTGGGCTACACAGAGAAACCCTGTCTCGGAAAAACAAAAAACCAAAACAACACAAACAACGTGCGCATCCCTAAGATAGCTACAAGGGGAAGCATGCCCAACAAGGGTTACTATAGTAACAGCACGTTTGACCCCCTCACGGTATAAAGTGCCTGCAACATGGAAACTGGTCTGTGGGAAGGATGTTCTGCCCAGGACCCTCTTGATCTGTAACTCCAGCCTGTTTCAGCAGGTCTTTCCAATCATTCCTGGTGGGTGTATTAAATGCCAAGTTTAACGATGTTACCTCTGTTCTCTTAACCAGGCTGCCTTACTCTTTTCGACTAAATATCCTAACTGCCTGACTTGATGATGTGTTGCTGTCCGTTTCTTTTATTTATATGCCGTAGGTCAAATATATATGTTTTGTCTTTTTTTTAACTTTTGTTCGCTATGTACATAATAAGCCCACCCATTTGAAACCCATACCATAGATCACTGTTCTATAGGAAGGGGTGACCTTTAAAACAGTAGTTGATGTACTGGAAAGACTCAAAACATACAATGAAGAGAGGGGGCTGGGGTGGGCAGAGAGAGACTTTTGAAAAGAATTATTAATTTTTATTTTATGTGTATATCTGTGTTTTGCTTGGAAATGGACCCAGGTCCTCTGCAAGAGAGACAAGTGCCCTTAAACATTAAGGTGTCTCACAAGCCTCCAACGAGGCTTTCAAATGATAGGCCTTCCTTATGCAATCCCATTTTCTTGTTGTTGTTGTTGTTTTCTTGCTGTTGCTGTTGTCACCAACAGGCTGGTGTCCCTACATTTTCCTTTGGGCATGAGGTGTCAGTGGGGCAGGAGGGTGTTGGTGGCCTAGTTAAATGAAAAAGGGGGGGGGAGAGAGATGTCCTGGGCACCCACAGGCTGGATTCCCTAGCTTTTCCTTTGGCCAGGAATTAGGTGTGGAAGGTGGGGGACCAAGGGTGAGGTGAGCCTAGGTGAAGGAACACAGCGGGGTGGGAGTACTCCTGGGCGACCCACAGGCTGGTTTCCCTAGCTTTTCCGTTGGGCAGTTGGTTCGAGTGGAAGGTGGCATCTGAGGGTGAGGTAGGGCTTGGTGGAGTTACACTTTGGGTGGCAGTGCTTCTGTGTGACCCACAGGCGGATTGCTGACAAAGGGTGGGTAGGCCTAATAGAATGCAGGACTCAAGCACTGCTGGGTGACAGACAGGCCAGTGTCCCTGGCTTTATCTTTGGGCAGGTGTTAGGAGTGGAATGTCAGGGGGGAGGGTGATTTGCTCCTAGGTGAGAAACACAGGGGGGTGGGAGTGCTTCTGGGTGACTCACAGGAGGGTTTCCCTAGCTTTTCCTTTGGTCAGCATGTGGGAATGGAAGGTGGGTTCTGGGCGGGGGGAGGGGCGGCATTGTGGGCCTAGTTGGGTGGGAACTGTGCTGGGTGACCCATAGCCTGTTTAGTGTCAGAGGGTGAAGACACCTTAGATGTGACTCCTAAGGGATAGCAAGCCAAGTTCTGCTCTTTCGTTAGGGTGGTTGCCCTCACAGCTGTCCTGAAGCACTTGTGTCCTTTTCCCAGTGCTTCGGTTCCGGCTCCAGACAGCTACACACTGCTGTTTTTGATATGTGCTGAGGAGTCACATTCACGTTCTCATGCTTTCAGAGCAAGCGTTATTTCCCAGAGCCATCCTCCCATGCTCATATTTGGTTATTTTTAATTCATCCTTAACTTGGTAGCCCTTGGTATAAGTGGTGCTGAGAGTATATTCCCTTCGTAAAATAAATAATTTGAGTCTAAGAAGACTCTTTATCCACAATAGCCTGCTCATGAACTTTCTTCAAGATGATCTCTGGAGCTAAGGGTTACCTTAATGGTAAAGCACTTGTCTAGCAAGTGCAAGATCTTGAGTTTGGGCCTCAGCTCTGGGGGGAAAAAAACCAACCCTATTTCTAGTAATAACCTAAGTCCTACTGACTGCATTTTTTTTTTACACTCCTGCTATTTGATGCAGATAAGGGAAGGTACGGTGTATGGTTAGCTTGAGCTGTGACCTTTAGAGTCTATTATTCTGAAAATTTATCTCATGGGAAAGCCTGTCTGCCTAGGTCTCTCATTCCTCTCAGGGTTTTGTCATCAGTGTTCTGTACTGCTTTTGGATGCTGACAGCAAGAAAGCCACCAGACCTTGGACCTGGACCATAAGCCAAAACAATCCTGTTCCTCACAGCCAGCACCAACTGTGGTACTGTGTTATTGCAGTAAGACACAGGGTAAGGCACTGACTTCATGTACCATATGCCCCGTTGGCCACGTAGCACCTGGCTTCTATGTACAGGTGGTGTTACTCGGGCCTAGGTAGGGTGACAAGGGAAAAAGCACTTAGGAAAATTGGAATGCTACCCTGCCGGATGTGCTGGGTATGTTAAGCCAGTGTTCAGTGTATGACACCATCTTTTTGAAAGCAAACATGGACGGATGCAGGAACTATATGGAAGTGTGGAATTGGTCTTGTATCACTTAATACTCAGTTGGAAACAAGTCTGTGCTACTTGCCTCAGTCGTAACTGGGTTACGCAGTTTAGTAGCTCTAGTTTCCAAGCCAAGAATCTTTAAGTGAATACAATTATAGCTTTAGCGAATTGGATTCCTCAGGATACTGAGCTGAAAGGCAGGAAGGGACTCCAGTATTGGCTGGGAAGATGTATCTTGATTGCACAGGGGCAATTGTGGTGTGGTTTATTGTGAAAGCAATGAGCAGCCCGGTTTGGAAAGAGAGGACCTATCCTAAAGACTTTGAGTAGCCTCTTGCCAACAACTTCTGGGATAATGGGAAGATGCCCGTGCAGCCCAATAGAGGCAGGGTCACCTCATCAGGAAGAACCCAGGCTGGCCGAGTGTGCAGAAGGTAAAGTAAATCCCGACTGTATGACAGAACATGCCAGTTCTGCTTTCCTACATAGGCCTCGTGTTTGCATACAAAGAGATTATAACGATTACATATGATATCATCTGCTGCTTTATCCACTCCTCAGACTGCGGTGCTAATGTATATGGAAATGAATGAAAAAATGTATTAGAAGGAGCATGCCCAAATAGTCAGATCCTCTTCATTTTCCAGGAACATTTCTCATCTGTTCTGAATGCTTCTTGGTGATGCCAAATCCCACCAGGAATAAAAGGAAGGGAAACCAACACGCCAAAGGAACATCTGTCCTCCCGCCTTCATTGCAGCTATACCTAGAACAGCCAGGAAGCTGAGCCAACACACAGTATGCAGCTACTGGCCAGCGCATAAACAGAGCCGATTGTTACACAGTGTTGTCTCTCCTTCAGCCTTGAAGATAAAGTTACGTCGTCCCAGGCAATATGGATGGGCCTGGAGGGCACTATTTTAAGTAAGAAGCTAGGCATGGCCCGCCAAACTACCATGGTAGCAACAGAAAGGAGGAAAAAAACCAAACCAAAACAGAAGCAAGGTCACATCTTTCATCACCTGTCCCCAAAGATTAAACAAGCTGTTACCAGGAGGGAAGGCTGTTCGGGTCAGGTGGCTTATCAGACCCCCTGTCCCGAGGGGGAGATGGTTTCCTGCAGAACCAGGTGGAGGAGGTGGTTCTGCTCAGCACTCAGCAGCGGCCACATCTCCACCTGCAGCTTCTTGATGCCTTCCGTGTCCTTTTCGTGGGCAGCCATGACCAGGGACTGCAACAGCAAAAACAGCTCCTCCGGAAGCTGGCCGCCGCTGTCCTGGCCGTGACCGTCGAAAGCCTCCCAGGAGTACTTCTCCAGGGTCTGGGCGTGCTCCGGGAGCAGTTTGGCCGGCGGCGGTTGCAGGAGCAGCAGCAGCAGCACCCGGGACACCTCGCACCGGACAAGGACGTCCGCGAAGGCGCCCAGTGTGCCAGGAGAGGGCGCGGCAGAGCCTGGGGCGTGGTCCGGGAGCAGCGGGAGGGGCAGGGTCGCGGCGGAGGTGGGTCGCGGCTGCGGTCCTAGCAGGGGGGGCTGGGGCCCTGGAGGCGGCGGAGGCGGCGGCGGCGGCGGAGGCTGCTGGGGCAGCTCGGGGTGCTGCACTGGGTGCCCGCCGTGCTCCCGGGCCAGGCGTTGCATGCGTGTAAAGAGCGCCAGGGCGCCGGTGTAGTCGCGCGCCAGAAGCTGGCAGGAGGCGGCGTCACCCAGCGCCTGCAGCGCGGCCAGTGGCATCAGGGGCAGGTGCAGCTGCGCAGCGCGCTGAAAGTGACCGGCCGCGGCAGCCGGCTGGCCCAGGGCGCGGAGGGCGGCGGCCAGTTCCAGGCACAGAGCGGCGGCGGCGGCCGGCTGACCCAGCTCGAGGTGTAGGCGCACGGCGGCGCCCAGGGCGCTGGCGGCCGCCTGCAGAGGCTCCCCGTAGGCGGCGGGACAGCCAAGGCGCTGGCGCGCGTCGCACTCCTGCCGCAAGAAGAGCCGGGCGGCCTCGGTGAGGGCCAGCGCTTCCCCGGGCCCATGGAAGAGCGCCTGCTGGCAGCGAGCTACAGCCAGCTGGCACCAGGCGGCGTAGGGCAGGCACTCCTGGGCCCGCAGCTCGCGGGCCAGCTGCGCGAACTGCTCCCCGGCCTCGGCCACGTTAGGCTTCCGCAAGAAGCGCTTCTTCAGCTTGTTGGACACCTGCCGGTAGCGGGCCAAAAAGTCCCCAGACTCAGAGCCTGGCCATCCCCCGCCAACCAAGGAAGACGCTGAGCCTGCCGCCATGTTGACAGGCCAGTTGCGACTCCTAACTTCCGGTTGAGAAGCGCTGAGAAACGCACCTATGACAACCACAAGTCCCGTGCTTTATCTATGCTGCGATCTCACAACACTTCCGCCTTCTCCTCAGGATCCCGAGCGCTTCTTCTGTACACCCCCGCCGTTGTCACGGCGATATGCAAAGAGCACGGCGGGAGGCGGGGCCCAGGCCAACGCCTAAGCCAGTCAGGGAGATGGGTGGGTCCCTCTGGAAACCAGCCCCATATGTAAATAACAGGCTGGAGGGGCGGGGCTATGAGGACACCGATTGAGAGGCGGGCGGGGCCCGTTGCCAGGCTACTATGCAAATGAGCGTCTGGGGGGCGGGGCCTAGCCTTGGGAATCCAGCAGCCTCCACAACCCAGAGACCTTCCTGGGCAAGCTAGGACTGACCTGCCCTGGCCTGGCAGGAGCCACTCTTAGCTTACAGCTTCCTTACAACCACCGCCAAGGCAGCCTCCTGGCACTTCTTGCTGAGCGTCCCAGGGTCAAGAAAGGCTCACACTAGCTTCATGATCCTCCCTGACCTTAGTTTCGGCATGCCACTGTTCTGTCACATCTGCGTCTCCGACCAAAAGCCCACCTTTGCATGTGGGTCCCCTCTGCTCCCTGGTCTCCTAGGCAAAGGCCATCACTCTGACCCAGCTGGCCCAGGCTGGACCAGACCGCTTCAGGGACAGGAGGTGCATCGTGCGTGCCGTGCCTCACGCAGGTCCTCCTCCTCTTCCTCCAGAGAAGCCTGTCAGTCCTCCTCTGCCATCCCTGCCTGCCTTCCACACCTGGGCCCAACACCACTGTGTTCCTGCTGCTAAGCCAGCCTCACCTTCTGCCCCTACTCCCACATCATCCCCGAAGGAAAAGTTAGGGAAACCAGCCTGTATGTAGGTCACCCTCACCCCACCACCTCCTCATCCCCTCCTGCCTGAATTCCACCCCTCTTTCCTCCCACTACGGCCACCTCACACTCGGGACCCCACTTTCCACTCCTACCTCCTGCCCCAAGGAAAAGCTAGGGACACCAGTCTGTGGGTCCCCCAAAACCATTCCCAGCGAATGTGTTTCTTCAGCTAGGCCCAACCCACCCTCTGCCCTCCCCTTCCAATCCCACCTCCTGCCCTAATGAAAAGCAAGAGAAACCAGTCTGTGGGTCCCCCAGGAGTACTCCCACCCCCTGTAGTCCTTCAACTGGGCCCAACTCACCCTTGGCCCCCACTTTCTATGCCTAACTCCTGCACAAAGGAAAAGCCAGGGACACCATCCAGTGGGTCACCCAGCGGCACCCCCACCCCCCTGTGTTCATTTCACTAAGCCCTCTACACCCTCTGCCCCACCTACCCCTCCTAAGTCCTGCCCAAAGGAAGAGCTAGGGACGCCAGCCTGTGGGTCCCCCAGCAACAATCCCACCCCCTGTGTGTTCAGTTAGGCCCAATGCACCCTTGAGGCCCACATGCTGACCAAAGGAAAAGCTAGGGAAACCCTCCTGTGGGTCACCCAGCAGCAGTCCCACCCCCCTGTGTTTCTCACCTAGGAGCAACTCACCCTCCCCCCTGACGTTCCACTCCTAACACCTGCCCAAAGATAAAGCCAGGGACACTGGCCTGTCTTTCACCCAGCAGCACTTGAGTCCTGCATTCTACTAGGCCTACCCCACCCTTTGTCAGCAATCTGCCTGTGGGTGACACAGAAGCACTGCCACCCAAAGTGTAACTCCACCAAGCCCTACCTCACCCTCAGCTGCCACCTTCCACTCCAACCAGCTGCCCAACGGAAAAGCTAGGGAAACCAGCTTGTGGGTCACCCTGGACCATTATCACTCAGTGTGATTCTTCCACTATGCCCACCTCTCCCTCTGCCCCTAATCACCTGTGGGTCACCCAGAACCAATCCCAGCCCCCGTGTTCCTTCATCTGGGTGCACCTCACCCTCTGACCCCAAGCCGACTGTGGGTCACCCAGCGGCACTCCCACCCCAGTGTCCTTTCAACTTGGCCCACTTCACTCTCTGACCTCACTTTCTACTCCTAACTCCTGCACAAAGGAAAAAGTAGGGACACCAGCCTGTGGATCCCCCAGCGGCACTACCAGCCCCTGTGTTCCTTCAGCTGGGCCCTCTGTGCCCTCCTCTCCCCACTACCACCTCATGGCCAAAGGAAAAGGTAGGGAAACCAGCCTGTGGGCCACCCAGCAGCACTCCTCCACCCTGTGTTCATTTAACTAGACCCACCGCCCCTCTGCCCTCAATCAGCCTGTGGGTCCCCAGCAGCACTCCCAGCCCCTGTGTCCCTTCACCTAGGCCCACCGCGGCGTCCTGTCACCCCCACCACCTCACGGCCCAAGGAAATGCTAGGGACATCAGCCTGTGGGTCACCCAGCAGCACTACCACCCTCTGTGTCCCTTCAACTAGGCCCATGGTGCCCTCCTCCCCAAGTAGCACCCTCACACCCACCCCCGTGCCCTTCCCGTCCCCTAAGGAACAGCCAGGGAAGCAAGGCCATGCTTTTTTCAAACTAAAGCTTTAATAAGAACACAAGCGACCAGGGTGCCCAGGTAAGCAGGGCTGACTGTGGGAAAGGCTGGGTGGGATGAACTGATGGAGTGGGATGGATAGCAGGGGCAGGCAGATGAGCTGGTGGGGAACTCAGAGCCAGGAGACAGCAAGGGCTGCTGCAGCAAAGGCAGCAGGGAAGGCCGCAATGGTGGCAGCAAAGGGAAACTGAGGCAGAGGCTCCTAGCTAGGGACTACTGCTGCCCTGGGGACTCCTGTGGGCCTCAGGCGGGGCCACCTGGGAGATGGTGATGGATTGGAGCCTTTGTCCCAGCAGGGTGTTCCCCCTGACAGTGGCCTCCAGCAGCTACGGAGTGATGAGCCTCTGGGCACCTCTGCTTTGGGCCTCATTGCTTGCCTGCTCCAGTAGACTGCGCACCAGGAACTCCAGGATGGCTGTCAGGAAGATGGGTGCCGTTTTGATCAACCACGGGCCATGGTCGCCCTCCTGAAGATGGTGCTCCACCAGGCTCACAGACAAGGTCAGCTGGGCTCTAGAGGTGCGGGAGCTCTGAGACGAAGCCCCTTGTAGGAAGTCTGGTCTGCATGGCTCGGGGCAGGCTAGCCTCTGAGTGACACCTCACAGGTCTCCTGGGCTCCACCTGGCTGATGAGCTAGGCTGAGTGGCCCATTGGGCTGTGGGCCTCGAGGGAGGGCCCCAATGGATGATGCGAAAGCCCAATGTTCCTCCTCTTAGCCTGGTGGCGCGTCCTAGTGACCTCTCACTCACTGGTCGCAGCCCGATCAGGCTCCTGCGCTAGTACTGATGATGTGGCAAGGTTCCTGGCATGCCCTCGCTGGGGGCACCGAGGTCCCCTTGACACCTCTGTCACCAGAAGAGCATTATAGGAAATAAGATGGCTGCCGGGATGGGGGTGGGGGAAAGGGGTGCGGGGTGGGGGCGTGGGTGGCATGGAATGGGTGGTGCGCAGAAGGGGGGCGGCAACTCAGTATTGCCCTGGAGAACCAATCCTTCGCTATTTCCGGCTTCTATGGTCCTTTCCCCGCCCCTACCCGTGAAGCATGTACTCCCTTTCCCTCTCCCCATTACCCCTGGCACCTCTGCAGACCTGAGGCCGTTCCCCCGGTTTTGCATGTGGAGACTCAAACTCAGCACCCCAAGCAAGTGTCCCACACCAAGCTACAGCTTTGCAGGTCTCCGGTGCCCCGGAGCCAGTAATCTGCTTTCTGCCAAGGCGGCTGGTGCTGGAGCTGGACAGGCCCTGCAGGTGGAATCACTTAGTAATGGGTAGCCTCTTTTGGGTACCCGTGTCTGCCCCTTTCACTTAGCGTCCTGGATTCAACACGTTTCCCCCAAGGGACACAAGTTTCTTGGGGCTCCCCCACGCAGCTGCTTGAACCAGGGCTCCTGCATTCCTCTCCACAGCCGAATAATAGGGTCGAAAACACAGCATCATCCGCTACTTCAAACTCCCCATACGAAGCACTTTTGCAACATGGTGGACTACAGTGGTGAGCAGAAATGAATCCTTCTGAGAGTTGCCTCTGTCTGGGTATCTCGTCACAGCGACAGGGAAATCACTTAAAAGGTAACCCATGGAATTGTAGCCTTCTCACAGGCTAGGTCCCACCGTGAGGAGAACGCTCTGAAAATAATTTCAGAAACATACACATTGATTTTGACAGACTTTTCCTTTAAGGAGTTTATCAGGACATACCCTACTCAAAGGCGCTTTAAATTAGCTGTTGTTAACACACGTGTTTATACCTGTTCATTAGTGCTCTCTTTTATTTATTTATTTTCATTTTATTTTATTTTATTTTCGAGTCAGGGTCTCTCTGTGTAATAGCCTTGGCTGTCCTGGACGCGCTTTGCAGACCAGGCTGGCCTTGAACTCACTGTGATCCTCCTGCCTCTGCCTCCTGAGTCCTGGGATTAAAGGCATGAGCTCCCACTACCAGGCTTAGTGCTCTTCTTAAAAACTCTACTTTCTTTGGGGTGTTTAGGCCTCAACGTCCCTTCCAACATCCCACCCCTATGTGTTCAGGGACTACAAGAGTAAGGTGGCCACCAGTTTCCTTTTGTTAAAAAAATAAAAAAGGAAACCCAAGGCCCCAAAGCAGGTCTGGGTGGGGTGCGGATGGGGTGAGGGTGGGGAGACAAGAAGACCACATGGCCTCCACGGCTTCCTTCATTCCTCACACAGGAAGCAACATGACTGCTCCTCCTTAGCGGAGGTCCACGTTTCCAGTCTGGTCCTAATTGGGAAAGTGAAACAAGAATGGAGAGCCAGTGCAGCAAGTGGGCGGGAATGCACGACTAGCCATGGTGGATTCTTGAAACACTTCAGGCATCCCAGGCCGCTCACCTGCCATGTATGCTTTTCTAAGAAGAAGCACCAAAAGGTGCTCTGTGTAAAGGAGGCTACAGGAGGAAGCAGACACAGAGCCATTAAGTCTGTTTGTAAGGAGAGAAATGGCTGACGCTGTCACAGGACGCATGGAGGCCTGGTGGCCCAGACATGCTTGCCCTTGTGCCTCCAGGGCCAACCATACACAAGCGCACATGACCAGTCTGGCTCAAAGGCTTGCTCCTGCTTTGGTGTCAGGGTTTCCTGGAAACTGTGCCATCAAGCTGTTTTCAGCTGGGGGGAAGAAAATGCATGTCTCTGGTGGGCCACAGCTGCATCAGTCTGTTGGAAGTACCCTGCTGTCTGAGATTAGAGTCCTCCCAGTCAGGATAGGCACTCTGAGCTTGGTGTTAGGTGCAGGCCTCCCTCTCCACAGCAGGGCCTCCTGCTCTCTGCCTCACCACACCTGGAGAGTGTCTTTACACATAGCTGCCCCTGACCACATTTCGTGTATGGCCCTTGACACAGCTCCCTGCCAGCTCTCCTGTCCCCTAGCTTGTAGGATAATTAGGTATGGCGTTCCCCATTATAAAACAGGAGCATGCAGACAAATGCAAATAAGCATCCTTAAAGTGCCTAATTTCAACCAATCATGGACACCTACGCTGGAAGAGCTAACACCCCACCCCTCCCCTCAATCAATTCCCCATGGACTGAATAGCCTTTCTTAACCCTGAATAAAGTTGAACTAGCCTCCTGAAGCAGTTGTCAGAGTGGTCATTCTCCATCGGGCTCATGGTCTCAAGAGCACTGGCCCTTGCGTTCTGTTCCCCCAACCACGTGCCACCACTCCCCTGGCCTTCATGGGCTGATGGCCACCCTGCACCCCTGGCCCTCATGGGCTGATGGCTAAGAGACCACCCCAAGGGAAGAGGAGAACTCCATCATGCAATAGTCGTTTTTCTGCACTGGCCCTCGACATCCCCTTCAGTAGCCTTCTATTAGATGGGAGAGCAGGGGCCAGCGAGCAGCAGGTCCAAGTACAGAAGCATGCATGTGGCGGCAGAGGGCCGTTGCTGGGTTTAAAGGCAGTTTTACCCCACCACCTCAGTGGCCACGGTTGCTTTGGGGGTGAGCTCAGTCCACAGAAACTACCTGAACCCTGGCAACTGCATTGTTTTTAACATGGGGCCAGTTTGGGGAGTCTCCACCCCAGCTTCACCAGTGTGCTGGTTTGTAGGAGATGTGCCCCATACTCTCTGGCATTTGAATGCTTGGTCCACCCGTTCCTGTTCCTGGATGTTAGAACGCCCCGGCTGCTGCAGAAAACAAGAAGTTCCCCAAGACCTGCCATTGCCACTCTGGAGATAGGTTCCATCGCATCTATCTCTCCGGGCTGGGGCAGGCAGGGTGTCAGCCTGGACTGCTTGATTTGGGGAAACTGTCCCAGGAAGAGGAGATTGTAAGTTTCTCATGAACATCTAATCCGCATGGCCTCCCCCAACAGCTGCATAGGTTTCCTCTGACAGAAGAAACCTCTCACCCATTCCCAGAAGAAATCTGACCAGCTGCACCCTCATGCTGGGCTGACTGGTGCTGTCAGGGTGCTCTGGTCAGGTCAGACTTTGCTCTATTTCCTGCCCTCTTTTTCTTTACTTTGCACCATGAAATCAAACTGTGGCTGTTTGGGGAGGCTTAGGAGATTAGTCCATCTGGAGGGAGGAAGTCCTGAGGCCTGAAAGGACTCACTGCATGTGGAGTTTTTTTCTCATGACTTCCTGTCTGCAGTTTGAGAGGGGAGCCCTCCGGTCCAGCTTCCAGCTGCAGTTGCCATTTCTGTCACCTTCTTTCCCTGCCACTGTGGACGCTACCCCCCTGGGATCTGAAGCCCCAAGTGCCCTCTTTCTTCTCTACTGCTGCCTTTCTTAGGGCATTGTATTGCAGCAACGTGCACATCTTAACTAAGGCCGCCTGGTACAGGACTTGAATCGAATGGTCTCCCCACAGGAATGGGGGGGGATTTCACCAGGCTCAACTGTATACTCGGGAAGGCGGACTTTAACTGGATGTGAACTTTGTCCCTCTAAAAGTAGAAATTTCTGAGGGTTCCCTGTTGTGTAAGGGTGGCAAAGGTGTGTGAGTGAATATTCAGGGACTCCGTGGCAAGGTTCCAGCGGTGGCAAGTCACAGGTGGTCTTTATCCACAGCCCCTGGGGAAGAGAGAGTGCATTGGAGGCTTGCCTGTAGAACTTAGGTCATGCATGCAAGCAAGCATGGATGGGCCACTGCACTCCTTTGGCCCTGCGGGGCCTGCCTGGCATGTGACCATTCCCTTCCAGCAAAAACAACAAGTGCATTGGGGTCTGGGGTCGGGAACACCAACCTTGAAATGGTTGGGCCTAAACTAACTAGCTGTGATTGCTCTCTGAACGGAAAGAAGCCCCCAATGGTGTGGTGGGTTAGGGTCCCCTAGGTGAGCAAGTGAGTGAAAAGGGCATCTCCTGGGTAGGGGAGTCAAGAAGAGTAATGCTTGGACCACAGCCCTTGGGGGACGATGCCAGGGATCCCAAGGCAACGGGCCCAAGGGGGCCTGCGACAGGAGAATGTGCCTGTCTGGCTTTAGCTGCAGACTGGACTGGGTGCCCTGGAGTGTCGGTCAGAGAAGAGGTTGGAGGAACAAGTGGCCTGGGGTGTCCCAGCATGACAGTGTGGTAGCGTCAGGGGCTCGTGGTGTCCACCGTCTTCCCCAACATCTGAGTACTGTTAAGGGCCAGCCCGAACGCCTGAGACCTCCAAGACAGAGCCACGGGGCCAGCCCGCCCCAGGAGCACCACGTGGAGAGAAAAGAACAGTGGACCCTTCCCTTAATGCGCAAAGGCTGTGCCCAAGTGTGCTGGAGGGAGCTACAGGTGTGCCTATTGCTCCAGTCTCTGCCGAGCTCTCTTTGCGCGCGCGCATGTTATAGCAGCCTCGCACGTGTGACCCGTTGGACCCCACGTGGGACAACCCCACCGCCCACGCCCCAGGGCCCCTGGCACACATTCGTGCTTCTCCCTGTTCCAGCCACTCAGAGATACACACATAAAAAGTTGGGTATAACCGGCTGTGCCTATGGCTGGCCCAGCGCAATGAAGCCATGGGCCATCAGCTGACAGGAAAGCAAGTGTGACTTCAGGAGGAGGCAGGCTGGGGCCCATGATGCAGGCACAGGGCAATGGTATCTAGTGCGCATGCGCGAATGTGACTCAGCCAATCAGAGAGCGTTGTATTGGAATGTGAGTCTAAACTAGGCAGGATTGGCCTCTGAGGGCAGGGCGGCTCTCTGGGGGAGCAGAGAGGCCTAGGTGGGTGAGTGCTTCTGCTGGACTTCCTGGGGTGCGTCTCCAGAAGTAGGTGAGAGGCATCAGGAAACACTAAAGGCCTTGTGGCAGGACTGTGGGATCACCAAGTGAGAGGGTCCAGGAGAGCCCCTGAGGTGACTTCGCGAGCTTTGATTGATTCCGAGATGGGCGAAGCACCAGGGCCAAGAGTATTTTTAAAAGGGGGAGATGAGGGCAGCAGGGCCCTAGTAGAGTGGGTGGGGCTGTCAGTGGGTTGGGAGAGGGAGTGGGGGCTTTACACATCAGTAGCACCCTCTGGGGTTGTTTTGTTTTTGTTTTTGTTTGGTTGGTTGTTAGTTTTTTTTTTTTTTGGTGTGTGGGTGTGTGTGTGTGTCCGTGTGTGTTTCCTTGTGCGTGTCCATACGTCCCTGTGCATGTGTCCTTTTCTGGACAGGTGCGCATATGTGTGTGTGCAGGCGCGCATGCCGGCGCGTGTGTTTTGAAGCCGTGGGGTCCTTACTAGAAGCCTGCGTCTCCCTGTGATGGGTCCATAGGCAGGACCCTGACATACTTGGCTAGTCTCAAGGGGAAGAGGATCTCTGGGCACTTGGCACAAGCACACGCACAGCCAGCATGGCTCAAGTTGGGAGTGGGTGGCTGATGGACAGGCCTCACCCCTTTGGGAGTGTCTTTAGGCAGCCTCAGGCATGCCAGCATAGTGGTGTCCTTGCTAATCAGAGATCCAGTCCTGGAGGTGGGGCCTCTCAGAGCAAGTGCTTTGGAAGTGTGGTCACCTGGGTGAGTGACAGGGTATCAGCAGCTTGAGTCTAGAGCCCCTGGTGGTGAGAAAGCAGGGTGAGGCAGGATCCACAGCCCTTTGTGGATGAGAGTGGGATGTTGAGGCGAAAGGATCCAGGTTTATCTGTGTTGTGACGTTTGGAAGACTCTCTTCCACTTGGTAGTGACCACCGTGGGCAGTGGGGGAAAAGGGGTCCAGAGGGTGGCAGGATTGAAGAGCTGAGTGTGAGCGTGGCGTGTAGAAGAGGAATGGATGGCCTTCCACCTATGCTCCTTGCATCTGGCTGGAGTCCTCAGCGGACACCTGGGCCCTGCTTATGTGCAGCCATGGGCCTTGCCTCAGCAGAAATCCCCCCTCGGGACCCCTCCTCCCCCGTGTGACTGAGATGGGGCATAGATGGGCCCCTTCACCAAACAGAGGCTTCTACATCCAAACCCCACAGGTGCCAGTTCAGGCCACTTCATCCTGGGAGTCTCTGCCTTTCCAGACTTTCAGAGAGAGAGGGGCACGGGGAGGTGGGGCCTAGATGGGTATGGCTGACCATCCTCTGAGAAGAAGGAGGCTCCTGGGGAAGGAGGGTGTCCTCGCCTGGGTGGCGGGGCGGCAGGAGTTGATTGGCTACTGGGGAACTCTGTTGTATTGCTGGCCAGTTGGGACAGGGATCAGAGAGGAGCCTTATCTCACCTCAGGAGTTAGGGAAGCGGCATCACAAAGAGGCATGCCCAAGGCAAACCCACGAGGTGACACCAGGGTCTTCACTTCCAAATGGGGCTGGACGAGGCCCCAGAAGGCGAGGCCAGAGGTCAGGGACAGGTCATGACGGGTGCCGGGGTTCGGAAGGGTAAGTGGGACAGCTCATGGGCTGGGGGATGTGGCCCTGCTGACTGAGTAAGCCCCAGTGAGACTCCAGCATTAGGTGCCTCGTTTTATGGGGGCACGGCCCAGGACTTCCCCATCCGAGGGTTGGGAAAGCAGCAGAGGGTACTGACCTTGGGTGGTAGGTGGATTGGGGAGCTCCGGGTTCAGACAGGGAAATGGGACCGCAGGCCAGGACACTGGTGACATCCTCTTGTCCTCTCACTGCTCCTGTACAGTGCCAAAACTGCTGCCCACACCCTGTGGGGTCCTGGTCCCTGTTCCCATTGCTATCTTGTAATCCTTCGCGGCATTTGAAGTTCCAGGCATCCTTTCTAGCCCAAGAAGGTCCTGGCCATGATGGACAATGACAGCGCCGGCATGGGCTCAAGGCAGAATCCAAATCTCCCAACAGATGACACCCAGAACCCAGATGCAGTGGCTCCAGGTAATGAAATAACACAGAAACAGATAGGGCTCCTGTAGGGCTGCGTCCACCACAGGGGACATCCTAAAATCTCTCGGAAGGTGGAACACTGAATGGATGCGTTTCATGGACATTTGTCGGAAAAGCAGGAGCTTCCAGATGCTGATAAGTTTCCTCAAGCTTGTTTGTGGATTTAGGTTTCCCTACCTGACATCCCCACTCCACAGGAACCCTGCAAGTCTCACAAGGCGGCTCTTTCTAGTCAACATGCCTCTCTGGGAGCACATGGGTTCCAGGGACTGTCTGGAAGGTGTGTAGAGGTGCCTGCAGAAGCTGCTCCCAGGGTCAGGGCTTGTTAGAGGAATGCAGTTGTGTGTGTGTGTCTGTGTGTGTGTGTCTGTGTGTGTGTGTATGAGTGAGTACGTCTATGTGAGTGGGGTGATTGTTTGTGTGCATGATTTCTTTAAAAAGTGGCAGTAGCTGTTGGTGGCTATGGGTTCTAGAAACCCCTTGGTGAAGCTGATTCCTGTGGGGGATGATGAGAACGGCACACTTTGTCTCACAATATCTTCCTGTTTGTCTTTAATACAGCCAATGAAGAAGTCCTTGATGTCAGTAGGGAGAACTTTCCTTCCTCGGGAACAGAAGGGAAGCAGGCCAGGTGATACTTCAAAAACAAAAACAAAAAAATAAACAAAACCCATTCATAAAATACATTTAGAAGAGTCAGGCTGGAGAGATGGCGCAGTGGAAGAGTGCTGGGTGTACAGAAACCAGACCCTGAGTTCATATCCGCAGGATCCATGCACACCTTTCAGGCCCAGGGCGTGGGGGGTGGCAGAGGCAGGAGGGTTGCAGGTGCTTCCTCACCGCCAGGCAGCCCAACAGGATAAACTGAGACGTGAGGAAAGAAAGAAAGAGACGCAGCAGTAAGTGAGATGTGTGCATGCCATGAGCTTGCTGAGCCCATGGAGCTCAAAGGCCCCAAAACACTCACCCTGCAGTCAGCTGGTCAGATGTTCAGTGTGGTACAAAATGATAATCCCACGCCCACAGCAGGCGGCAAGTCCTGTCAGAGACCTTGTCTGACAGGGATAAGATGGAGACGGGTAGAGGAGGACACCCCGCTTCTACCTCTGACGGCGTCACATGTGCGGACATGCCCTTCCTTTGCACGCAAAGAAATCTAGAAAAGTCAGTGATCACTCTTGAACCGTGAACTGAGTGTAGGCCACGTGGCCCACTCTACTTCCTCCACTCACACAACAAAAGTAGCCTTCTGTACAGACTGAAGTAAAAATTTAATATCATTTTTTTTTTTTGGCAGGAAGGAAATACAGGATTTATTTGAAGAATTTGAAGGTATGTTCTAGGAGAGGGACACTAGGAATTTGAGGAAACGGTTTGACACAAAGAAGTGAAAGGCAAGCAAGTTATTACTTGGCAGACAAGAGACGTGTGTTGGGTGCCTTGTTCTCATACACACAGTGTTAAAGTTGTGTTCATCACATTGCCAGCTCTCTACTTCATGTTCATGTTCGGTTGGAAGAACATGGCGCCTGCGGTGTAAAGACTCTTACTGCCTCGCTGTGAGATATTTACACCTCCGATGAGCTGATGTGTCTTCCAGGGGTTTATTCACCCAAGGGACACATCTGTTTTTAAGACCACATTTTTGCTTCACTGATTTGTATTCTAGACCAGTTCTTTTGTGTGTGTGTTGGGGGGGGCGGGTTGCGAGTGCCAAGACCTCTTAAGTGGCTGCCCACTATTTCATGTGCAACAAATAGCACACACACTGGAAAGCTGAAGTCAGCACTGGTAGCCTGCGACCACTGTATGATCAGACTGAGTCCGGCCTTAAATGGCGTTCAGACGTTTGTCACGTGAACCGTTAAAGGAATTGCAAACTGAGGACGGGCTGGGAGAGCTCCAGAATTTTCTGAGGGAAAGTTCCATGTAGACACTCTTCAGGACTCTGGTTAGGGGTGGGGCTGGGTGGGAGAGCTCCTGCCTACTGTGCTCAAGACTCCAGGTTCCATCCCCAGTCACCGCAGACCTTCCCACAGATCAGTGTGGGGTTTCTCCCCCTTTAAATGATCCACGATCTCTACCTCATCCGGTCTGTCTACAAGCCACGATGGCTACAATAATAACGGCGCTGCCATTAATTACTCATCTGTGAGCCTTTGGAGATTTCTGTTAATGGACTCCTTTTGTGTTTTTGCGTAAAGTGGCCCTAGAGTCCCTCTGAACGTGTCCTTGAGGTGAAGTGTGCCTAGTATGTTGGTTAAGGTTACACTTTGTAGACGGGGTCTCGGTTAACGAAGCTACACGGTGACTTGATACACTTTTTGCTAAGTCCCCTCCATGCTGTTTTCTATGGAATGCACAGACCCTAAAGTGCAACTGTCCCATTTCACATTAAGGTCATCAGCCCCTGGAATCGCTGGCTGAAGGAGAGGAGGCAGACAGTCTTTCCATTGACGTAGCATTTCCATGTATTGATGACAAGTGTCTCTCCAGCACCACCAAGGTAGCTTTATGTGAATGCTTACGAGATTGCATTTCAATACAGCGCCCATTCAGAACTGTCGTCATGGAAACAGAGGAGGATTCAGAGCCATCCTCACTGCGTCTTTCCAAGCCATGGAGCAGAAGGTGGAGGATGTTCTAAAACTCCAGTGTGAGCAAAGGTAAGGTTGTGGCTTCTTGGTGCTTTGATCCCAGGCCCGTTGACGGTTGCTTAGTTAAGGAGGATGGCAAGAGGTCGAGGACCAGCCATGAGGCCCACTGGCTCTGTTGGAAAGTGTATTCGTCTTGGTTTTTCTATAGAATAGACTTCCTTTTGTGTGATACCCTCAAATCGTGGTAACTGAAGTCAGCCGTGTTTCCTAAGGACGAAATAAGGTGTCTGGGCACAGAGCAGCCGAATCCATGTAGCAGTAAGGGAGGTTGGGTGTGGCATGCACATGCTGGGTGCAGTGAGCTTGGAACCCTCAAAGCATTGACCCCAGCAGTGGATCCGCAGTTCAGTGCAATAGGAAGTGAAATTCTCTCTCACCTGCGCTGTGTTTCAGAATTCAAGCGCGGTGTTCGCCACACTTCCGCAAGGAAATCCTCACTGGCGTGAACGCGAGGAAGACTGGGGAGGCCTCTGGAGAATTTTCTGATGGTAGTGGCTGTGCCTCCCCATCAGAGCAGCTGCTCAGAAGGAGAATGTAAGGGAGAAGCTGTGCTTGTCAGGAAGACGGATGCTTGTGGGATACTAGGGCAATGCCGACTGTAATTCTCCCAGAGATTTCTGGCCCTAGGAGCTGCGAAGCGACTTCTCTCTTGACCTAGGAGGAGCAGATGCTGTTAGTGAAAGATCACAGAATCCACCTCATTTCCCTTTTCCCTGTCAGAATGTTAAAGGGAGGAAAACCACAGAGGACCTTTTCCACCTCTGTCCATCCATAGATTTAGGGAGGGCAAGTCAGTCGGGCTTTCAGGGCAATTTCCTCATGCTGTGCAGGAGTATCACACACACTGTTGTCTTTTATAGGCAGACACTTTATGAAGACTCTTCTCTTCAGATCCTGAGTTTGAATAGGAAGTTAACCGCGCATGCACATCAAGTCAAGAAGCAGGCAGAAAATCTCGCTGTGAGTATCAGGCTTAGCTGGGAAGGAGTCCCTTGTGTCAGCATCGCCAAGTCAGGATGGAAAGAGATAAGGACATGCGCTCAGACAGGCAAGCAGAGTTTTGTCTGTGGTGAGGAGACTTGATGTGACCTGAGTTTGTGAAAACATACCTTTCAAACAAACTTTACAAGGTCCATCAATTAAATGTGGCCTACTGCCTAATGTCATCTGTCTGCCACACGAAGACTGGATCCTTAGCACGAATACAGCTTAATTCGCCATGGTTTATGTATTTCATCCCTTGTATGGATAGGAGTAACCGAGAGTGTTTTGGGTTTCAAATGTCTTGTGCGTGTAGTATGTGCACCGGCAGAGATACAGAAGGTGTCCGGTATGGTTAAGGAGCTTGTCCTGTGATTTCCTTCCTGTATACCATGGGAAAACTGTTCTTGGAAACTTTTGATTTAATAAGCATGAAATTGTTTCAGACTTGCTGGGAACGAGTCCTCTAATTGCCCCCTCTGCCTTGGCATTTCACACCTCTTGGAACAAAAAACACGGCCCCTTGCCGTGTAGAGGTGTGTTATCCATCACCTGGGTTTGCGCGTGGGTTGTCTCACTGTGGTGTGGTGTGGTGCGTGGAATCATTGAGGACAGGGTGTGTTCAGCATCTCCCACTCGCTGCACGTGGACTTGCATTCCTCCAAAGTGATTGAGAACTTCCCCTCTGGGCTCAGCTTACTTGCTCAACTTTGCCTTATCCGGGGGAACTTCCCACAAGCTCTCCCATGGTGTTCCACCCTGTGGGAGCAGGAAGGTCCTTGCACCCTCAGACCTCCAGGGAAACCAGGAACGTTAAGCAAGGAGAGTTGCCTCTTCAGTGGGAAAGGCGTAAAGCCTGCCATTCCATCCAGAAATCTGGGAACTGGAGGCGATAAAAGAGCCAGGTGGTCTGAGTTAGCTGATGGGCCAGGCCATATTCTAGCCCCTAAAGCCAGGCCCGGAGATGGATAGTCATCTAAATGACACTTGCAGCCTGGAGCTCCCTGAGTTCCCACAACCAGGAACGGAGGTATCGAATAGTCTACATGGCCCATAGGATATCTGTGCAATCAAGGGCTCCCCCAGGCTCCTACTACCAGGACCCGAGAGATGCCTAATGACCCTGAATGGCCCTTATGCTATCTGTACCGGCATGCGCTCCCCAACCAGGGACCTGAGAAACCCAGTAGTCCCAGTGACCTTTTTCTTTCCGACTAAATATCCTAAGTGCCTTACTTGATGATGTGTTGCTGTCTGTTTCTTCTATTTATATGCCGTAGGTCAAATATATATGGTTTTGTTTTTTTTTTTTTTTTACCATTCTTCGCTGTGTACATAATAAGCCCACCTATTTGAAACCCATACCATAGATAACTGTTCTATAGGAAGGGGGGACCTTTAAAACAGTAGTTGGTGTACTGGAAAGATTCAAAACATACAATGAAGAGAGGGGGCTGGGGTGAGCAGAGAGAGACTTTTAAAAAGAATTATTAATTTTTAATTTATGTGTATATCTGTGTTTTGCTTGGAAATGGACCCAGGTCCTGTGCAAGAGAGACAAGTGCTCTTAAACATTAAGGTTTCTCACAAGCCTCCAACGAGGCTTTCAAATGATAGGCCTTCCTTATGCAATCCCATTTTCTTGTTGTTGTTGTTGTTTTCTTGCTGTTGCTGTTGTCACCAACAGGCTGGTGTCCCTACATTTGCCTTTGGGCATGAGGTGTCAGTGGGGCAGGAGGGTGTTGGTGGCCTAGGTAAATGAAAACTGGGGGGGAGTGATGTCGTGGGCACCCACAGGCTGGATTCCCTAGCTTTTCCTTTGGCCAGGAATTAGGTGTGGAAGGTGGGGGACCAAGGGTGAGGTGAGCCTAGGTGAAGGAACACAGTGGGGTGGGGGTACTCCTGGGTGACCCACAGGCTGGTTTCCCTAGCTTCTCTGTTGGGCAGTTGGTTCGAGTGGAAGGTGGCATGTGAGGGTGAGGTAGGGCTTGGTGGAGTTACACTTTGGGTGGCAGGCAGATTGCTGACAAAGGGTGGGTAGGCCTAGTAGAATGCAGGACTCAAGTGCTGCTGGGTGACAGCCAGGCCAGTGTCCCTGGCTTTATCTTTGGGCCTGTGTTAGGAGTGGAATGTAAGGGGGGAGGGTGAGTTGCTCCTAGGTGAGAAACACAGGGGGGTGGGAGTGCAGCTGGGTGACCCACAGGAGGGTTTCCCTAGCTTTTCCTTTGGCCAGCATGTGGGAATGGAAGGTGGGTTCTGGGCGGGGGTAGGGGCGGCATTGTGGGCCTAGTTGGGTGGGAACTGTGCTGGGTGACCCATAGCCTGTTTAGTGTCAGAGGGGGAAGACACCTTAGATGTGACTCCTAAGGGATAGCAAGCCAAGTTCTGCTCTTTTGTTAGGGTGGTTGCCCTCACAGCTATCCTGAAGCACTTGTGTCCTTTTCCCAATGCTTCGGTTCCAGCTCCAGACAGCTGTACACTGCTGTTTTGGTTATGTGCTGAGGAGTCACATTCACGTTCTCATGTTTTCAGAGCAAGCGTTATTTCCCAGAGCCATCCTCCCATGCTCATATTTGGTTATTTTTAATTCATCCTTAACTTGGTAGCCCTTGGTATAAGTGGTGCTGAGAATATATTCCCTTGGTAAAATAAATAATTTGAGTCTAAGAAGACTCTTTATCCACAATAGCCTGCTCATGAACTTTCTTCAAGATGATCTCTGGAGCTAAGGGTTAGCTTAATGGTAAAGCACTTGTCTAGCAAGTGCAAGATCTTGAGTTTGGGCCTCAGCTCTGGAGGGAAAAAAACCAACCCTATTTCTAGTAATAACCTAAGTCCTACTGACTGCATTTTTTTTTTTACACTCCCGCTATTTCATGCAGATAAGGGAAGGTACGGTGTACGGTTAGCTTGAGCTGTGACCTTTAGAGTCTATTATTCTGAAAGTTTATCTCATGGGAAAGCCTGTCTGCCTAGGTCTCTCATACCTCCCAAGGTTTTGCCATCAATGTTCTATACTGCTTTTGGATGCTGACAGCAAGAAATCCACCAGACCTTGGACCTGGACCATAAGCCAAAACAATCCTGTTCCTCACAGCCAGCACCAACTGTGGTACTGTGTTATTGCAGTAAGACATAGGGTAAGGCACTGACTTCATGAAATCCATTGGTTTTGTACCATATGCCCCGTTGGCCACGTAGCACCTGGCTTCTATGTACAGGTGGTGTTACTCGGGCCTAGGTAGGGTGACAAGGGAAAAAGCACTTAGGAAAATTGGAATGCTACCCTACCGGATGTGCTGGGTGTGTTAAGCCAGTGTTCAGCGTATGACACCATCTTTTTGAAAGCAAACATGGATGGATCCAGGAACTATAGGGAAATGTGGAATTGGTCTTGTATCACTTAATACTCAGTTGGAAACAAGTCTGTGCTACTCGCCTCAGTCATAACTGGGTTACACAGTTTAGTACCTCTAGTTTCCAAGCCAAGAATCTTTAAGGGAATACAATTATAGCTTTAGCGAATTGGATTTCTCAGGATACTGAGCTGAAAGGCAGAAAGGGACTCCAGTATTGGCTGGGAAGATGTATCTTGATTGCACAGGGGCAATTGTGGTGTGGTTTATTGTGAAAGCAATGAGCAGCCCGGTTTGGAAAGAGAGGACCTATCCTAAAGACTTTGAGTAGCCTCTTGCCGACAACTTCTGGGATAATGGGAAGATGCCCGTGCAGCCCAATAGAGGCACGGGTCACCTCATCAGGAAGAACCCACGCTGGCCGAGTGTGCAGAAGGTAAAGTAAATCCCTCCACCCCAAGTAGCACCCTCACACCCACCCCTGTGCCCTTCCCATCTCCTAAGGAACAGCCAGAGAAGCAAGGCCATGCTTTTCTCAAACTAAAGCTTTAATAAGAACGCAAGCAACCAGGGTGCCCAGGTAAGCAAGGCTGACTGTGAGAAGACTGGGTGGGATGAACTGATGGAGTGGGATGGATAGAAGGGGCAGGCAGATGGGCTGGTGGGGAACTCAGAGCCAGGAGACAACAAGGGCAGCGCAAGCGAAGGCAGCAGGGAAGGCGGCAACGGTGGGGGCAAAGGGCAACTGAGGCAGAGGCTCCTAGCTAGGGACCACTGCGGCCCTGGGGACTCCTGTGGGCCTCAGGCGGGGCCACCTGGGAGATGGTGATGGATTGGAGCAGTTGTCCAAGCAGGGCGTTGCTATAGACAGCAGCCTCCAGCAGCTGTGGGGTGATGTGCCTCTAGGCCCTTCTGCTTTGGGCCTCACCTCTTGCCTGCTCCAGTAGACTGCGCACCAGGAACTCCAGGATGGCGGTCAGGAAGATGGGCGCCCTTTTGCTCAGCCGCGGGCCATGGGCGCCCTCCCGAAGCTGGTGCTCCACCAGGCTCACAGACAAGGTCAGCTGGGCTCTGGAGGTGCGGGAGCTGCGAGACGAAGCCCCTCGACGAAGGCTGGTCTGCATGGCTCGGGGCAGGCTGGCCTCTGAGTGAGACCTCACAGGTCCGCTGGGCTCCACCTGGCTGCTGCTCTAAGCTGGGTGGGCCGTTGGCTGTGGGCCTCCAGGGAGGGACCCGATGGATGATGCCAAGGCCCAATGTTCCTCCTCTGCTCCTGGTGGCGCGTCCTAGTGACCTCTCTCTCATTGGTCGCAGCCCGGACCCGCTAGGGCGCTCGCGCTGCTGATGTGGCAAGGTTCCTGGCATGCCCTCGCTAGGGGCACAGAGGTCCCCTTGACACCTCTTTCTCCAGAGGAACCTTCTAGGAAATAAGATGCCCGCCGGGGATGGGGGTGGGGAAAGGAGTGCGGGGTTGGGGGTGGGGGGGGTGGGATGGGTAGTGCTGGAAAGGGGGGCGGCATCTCAGTGTTGCCCAGGAGAACCAATCCTTCGCTATTTCCGGCTTCTATGGTACTTTCCCCGCCCCTACCCATGAAGCATGTGCTCCCTTTCCCTCTCCCCAGTATTCCTGGCACCTCTGCAGACCTGAGGCCATTCCCCCGGTTTTGCCTGTGGAGACTCAAAGTCAGCGCCCTGAGCAAGTGTCCCACACCAAGCTACAGCTTTGCGGGTCTGCGGTGCCCAGGAGCCACTAATCTGCTTTCTGCCAAGGTGACTGGTGCTGGAGCTGGACAGGCCCTGCAGGTGGAATCACTCGGTAATGGCTAGCCTGTTTTGGGTACCCGTGTCTGCCCCTTTCACTTAGCGTCCTGGATTGAACACATTTCCCCCAAGGGACACAAGTTTCTTGGGGCTCCCGCACGCAGCTGCTTGAACCAGGGCTCCTGCATTCCTCTCCACAGCCGAATAATAGGGTCGAAAACACAGTGTCATCCACTACTTCAAACTCCTCATACGAAGCACTTTTGCAACATGGTGGACTACAGTGGTGAGCAGAAATGAATCCTTCTGAAAGTTGCCTCTGTCTAGGTATCTCGTCACAGCGACAGGGAAATCACTTAAAAGGTAACCCATGGAATTGGAGCCTTCTCACAGGCTAGGTCCCACCATGAGGAGAATTCTTTGAAAATAATTTCAGAAAAGGAACACTTGCAATCATATACACATTGATTTTGACAGACTTTTCCTTTAACGAGTTTATCAGGACATACCCTACTCAAAGGTGCTTTAAATTAGCTGTTGTTAACACACGTGTTTATACCTGTACTTTAGTGCTCTCTTTTATTTATTCATTCATTCATTCATTCATTTATTTATTTATTTATATTCGAGTCAGAGTTTCACTGTGTAATAGCCTTGGCTGTCCTGGACTTGCTTTGCAGACCAGGCTGGCCTTGAACTCACCGTGATACTCCTGCCTCTGCCTCCTGAGTCCTGGGATTAAAGGTGTGGGCCAACACTGCCAGGCTTACTGCTCTTCTTGAAAACTCTACTTTATTTGGGGTCTTTAGGCCTCAACCTCCCTTCCAACCTCTCACTGCTATCTGGAAGTGAGGAGGTTACTAGGGAGTGGGGGGCCCCTTTACTTCTTCTGGCTGTTTGAGGTCGAATGGTCTTTGGGGCTATTCCGATCTCTGCCACAGTAGACACAGCCAGCCAGCAGTCTCCTAAAGGCCGCTGTGTTCCTCTGCTCCAAACCACCACACCGTCCGTCCAACTCTGGTCTCTTCCTACTGCCATGGGCCAGAGGCTGATACCACCTGCCTCGCCAGGCTCTCTCTGGGCTCTCATGTATATCCCCAGAGCCTTAGACCACGCCCCTCTCCATGCAACCAGAGGAGGAAGGCCTTACCAGCTGGCTAAAGCCACTCTCGCCAGGAGAAGGTTAGCAGCTCTGTGCAAACTGAAATCCCACACCTGGGATTAAAACAAAAACATATTTACATAACACAGCTGAAATTACAAAGAAACCAAAACTCCCACTACAATAAATAAGGAAGGAATTGCTTTTACTTCATTTTGAACTATTACAGTTCGTCCAAATGACTAACCAGAACTTGAACAAAGCATGTGTGAGTTATCACATTCGTATGCAAATAATTATAAGCTTGCACCTGGTAGAGATCTCCCTGCTTGAGGAGAACTTGCCAAGTTGCACATCAGTAGCTAATTCCTATGTGCTATACACTCGGGCCCTATCTTCCAAATTCTGAAAAGGCAGTCCATACAAAAATCAAGTATACTCAGCAGGTTGACAACAACAACAAAATGGGATTGCATAAGGAAGGCCTATCATTTGAAAGCCTCATTGGTGGCTTGTGAGACACCTTATTGTTTAAGGGCACTTGTCTCTCTTGCAGAGGACCTGGGTCCATTTCCAAAAAACACAGATACACACATAAAATAAAACTTAATCTCTCTCTCTCTCGGTGTGTGTGTGTGTTTGTATGGGTGTGTGGGTGTGTGTCTCCTACTGTCTAGGTCTCTCACTCTCTTTCTTTCTTCATTGTGTGTTTTGAATCTTTCCAGTACACCAATTACTGTTTTAAAGGTCACCCTTTCCTATAGAACAGTGATCTATGGTTTGGGTTTCAATTGGGTGCATTTATTATGTACATAGCAAACAAAAGTAAATATATATATATTTATATATAAAAAATATACATATATGTATGTATGTATAAATGACCTACGGCATATAAATAGCAGAAACGGACAGCAACACATCATCAAGTCAGGCACTTAGGATATTTAGTCGAAAAGAGTAAGGCAGCCTGGTTAAGAGAACAGAGGTAACATCGTTAAACTTGGCATTTAATACACCCACCAGGAATGATTGGAAAGACCTGCTGAAACAGGCTGGAGTTACAGATCAAGAGGGTCCTGGGCAGAACATCCTTCCCACAGACCAGTTTCCATGTTGCAGGCACTTTATACCGTGAGGGGGTCAAACGTGGTGTTACTATAGTAACCCTTGTTGGGCATGCTTCCCCTTGTAGCTATCTTAGGGATGCACGCGTTGTTTGTGTTGTTTTGGTTTTTTGTTTTTCAGGTTTCTCTGTGTAGCCCAGGCTGCCCTGGACTCGCCCTGTAGACCAGGCTGGCCATGAACTCACAGAGACCCGCCTGCCTCTCTGCGTGCTGAGCGCTGGGGTGACAGGTGTGCACCACCCGTGCACGCGGTGGTCAAAGGCGCTGGGTTAAGGACGCATGCTTTTAAGCACCCACTGCTGTTTGTTGCTCCCCTTTTGCCCTGTCACAGAGGCAGGGTATCTAAATCAAGGGTCTCAGAGGACACTTGACATAAGCATGGTGGAGTCTGGCCTAAGAGGGGCTACCTGACTGTCAGTGCTGGCTCTCAACAACCACAGGCAGCCCTTGACAATTTGCCAATATAGTATATATTACGCACTTACAACAAGCAGTGAGCCCTGAAGGTCAAAGCCATCTCAATATCACATCAATTTAGAATACCGGCAGTATGCGAATAGGCTGGAGACGCAAACAAAATGTGTGGAACACAACTATTTCTATCTCCCTATCCGCAATAGGTTTTCTAAGCATGCTCTGTGTTAACAGATACCATAAGAACACGAGCGTTTCTTAACGATACTTTAACACCTCGTTATGAAAGTCTTAGTGAGTGTTCACTTACTTTTTGAAAATGATTTATTTATGTATGTGAGTGCTCTGTCTGCATGTACACCCACATGGCAGATCACAGTACAAATGATGGCTGTGAGCCACCATGTGGTTGCTGGGAATTGAACTCAGGACCTAGGCAAGAGCAGACAGTGCTCTTAACTGTGGAGACATCTCTCCAGACCTTTGCTTACTTTTATTTTTTAAATTAATCTTTTGCCAGTTTCATAAACTCACCCACCGTGGCCTAATTCAGTAAACACATTCTTTATTCTGGACCATCTAAAATCGTTGAAACAGATCCTGAAATACACTTGACAGATATAGAAAGAAAAATATGTAATGAATACTCAGGGGGGAACAGAGGGCTCAAGCCCATTTTTTTATATATGTATGTGTATGTCTATAAACATAGTTTGGAACTGGGAAGATGGCCCAGCGATGAAGAGTGGTTACAATGCTTGCAGGAGACCTGAGTTTGGTTTTCAGCACCCACTTCAGGTGGCTCACAGTCACCAGCAACTACAATTCCAGGGTAATGGCCATCCACAGACATCCAAATGCACCTGCGCAGACACACACACACAGAAAGACACAGACAATAACAAAAAAATGAATACTAAAATGAACCTTGTGCTCCTCGACACTGCTAAAATTTAATCTCAAGGTGATTTTACTATTCACAATAATTTAGCCCAGTGGCAATACGAGAATAGGCTGGAGATTTTCATAGGAAACTGTCATTTGGTAGGAAATTTTCCTTTTCACCGGTATTAGAAGCACACATATGTTCATTCTCCAGGGTGTGAAAATCACCAGTGAGAGGCCGGCATAGCTTGCCAATGCAGAATCACTAGCCAATAAGTATAACAGAATGAAGTGCATGCACTCTGTGCCTGGGAAAAGATGGCAAAAGTTCTATACCATACAGATACTGTTCCTGTGTGAACAGTGGCTTGTGGCCTCAGTGAAATACAAGCTCCGAAAGTTTACCACAATAGGTAAATTTGCTTTCATTTACCACTTGGCTATGGTCCTCAGGGCTTTAAATAAAGTTGGTACTTAGTAGGGTCAGGTCCTCTAGTCATGGTCCAGAGAGAGGCCGCCTTAGGAGAGGCAGACAATCTGTCGCCCCCACCGAAGTGCACAAGCACAGCCGACTCATACCCCCATAGCCTTGGTGCGTAGGAGAAGGCCGAGTCTGCACAGCAACAGGGTCCACCTTCTCCCCACTTTCTCTGGGCCTGTGTTTCCCGTTGTCTGTTACCTCCCACGTTCAGGATTCCCCTCTGGCCTACACAATGTCCTCAGCTCTGGTTTGACATGTGCCGATGAGTCTGTGCTGAGGTCCGCACACTGGAAATGATAGGGCTTAGAAGCCTTACCAGCTGTGGGGCTCTAGTGTGCTTTGGAGGAGCCCTGAAAGAATTCGACTGTGCTTGCATAAAAATGCAGTGAGCCCATGCATTGTTTACCCCTCAGGTCACCAGCAGTGTGGATGCAGCAAAGGGCGAGCTTGGCACACAGCAGAACAGAGTTGACACCTTCTTAACTGCTGACTCAGGCACTTTCGTTTTCCCCAGGAAGCTTCGCTTGCATTTCTGCACAAACAGGGCCATGACCCTTTTTGCAGGGCATGCCCAACTGGCACAGAAGGGAGCCCGATGAGAAGGGTTAGCTCCACTCTGACACAGACGTTCGGCCTGTGTCCAAACATCTCCACACCTGCATCACTTCCCTGAAAACCTGCTTCTGTGGAGGAGCAAAGAACGCAGCTCTGGTCTGCGTCCTCTGCAAGGCCATGTGCTATAGCCCTTCTTCGTATGGTCCACACTGTGCAGTGTGACAGATGCGCTGTCACTACCCAGGGCTGACTCTCAGCTGTGTGCCCAGCACCCTGGCCACTTCATAACTGGGTAATTAGTTTCCTCTCGCTCCTGATCTGTAAAATTCGCCAACTCACATGCCCTCACCTGCTGTCTGTGATGTCACCTATGGATGACACTTTTGCATGTCACCTTGTTTGCATAGAAGAGAGAGTGGTGAGGAGGTGGTCTCTGCAGGTGTCACTGCAGGCAGTGGAACACTCAGAAAACAAGTAAGAAGAGAAACTCAGTTGAGCTGGGCAGTGGTGGCACACACCTTTAATACCAGCACTCTGGAGGCAGAGGCAGGCAGATCACTGTGAGTTCGGGGCCAGCCTGGTCTACAAACTAAGTCCAGGACAGCCTAGGCTGTTACACAGAGAAACTCTGTCTCGAAAAAACAAAACCAAAAACAAAACAACAACAACTCCCTGCCCCCAAATACTCAGCACAAGGTTGAGATTGACTTTGTCAACCAGGATCAAACTTCAGGGAGTCTGACACCAGGTGATGTGTTTACTGTCAGTATATTTAAAAACTGTGTATTGAGGGAAAGTATTTTCTGGAGTAACACAGTCCCTAGTACACAAGAAAGTGTAATTACATAGAAACTCCACCCAGGGTACATGGCATTTCTTCCAAGAAGATGGCTTCTGAGCTTAGGCTACCTATACTAGCTTAGGGACCTCGGGGGTGGGGCGGGGCAGATCTGTCCTTGTCTCATTTATACAGTGAAGCTTACAAGTACTCAGCCTAGAAATCATTTGTGCCGTTACATATCCCCGGTCCTGGTTATAGGAGCCTGGGGGAGTCCTTCCCTGTACAGGTACTTTAAGGGCCCCTTAGACTATTAGGTATCTCCACTCCTGGTTGTCTGAGTCATGGGGGGAGAGCGAGGGGGGAGCTCTGCCTATACTGAGGTA
This sequence comes from Acomys russatus, assembly GCF_903995435.1. NCBI lineage: Eukaryota > Metazoa > Chordata > Mammalia > Rodentia > Muridae > Acomys > Acomys russatus. The sequence continues at coordinate 69,393 of NW_026131701.1, forward strand.
CTGATAGCATAACAGCCATGTAAATTATTGGGTATCCCTGGCCCTGGTGGTGGGAGCTTGGGGAGCTCCAGGATATGAGGATAACCTAAGGGTCGTTTTAGATTGCTAGGCATCTCAGGGCTTCACTGTGGGAGCTTTAGGGAGCCCCAATGTACAGGGTTATCGGGCTATAGGGATTCTAAGGTCCTAGTTTTGGGAGCTTAGGGGAGCCCCTGGCTGGACAGATAATTTAAAGGTAAATTAGACTGGTGGTTGTAGCTAGGGGGAGGCCCAGGCTGTACAGATATTGTAAGGGTCATTTAGACTATTAGGTATCTGCCATGCTTGTTGTGGGAAGTTGTTGGGGGGGGAGCCCCTTGCTGTACAGATAATCCAAAAGTCGTTAAAACTATTCTGTATCTCGGGTCTTGCTTTTCAGAGCTCGGGGGAGCCCTTGACTGTACAGATGACAGATGGGGTTCTTAAGACTACTAGGTATCTTCAGTGCTTGTTGTGGGGGCTTGGAAGAGCCGCTGGCTGTACAGGTATCTTGAGGATCATTTCGACGGTTGGGTATATTCCTGGTCCTGGCTGTGTGACCCTGGGATGTCCCTTGCTGGACAGATGACGCAAGGCTTATTGAGACTATGAGGTATCTCTGGGACCAGTTGTGGGAGCGTGGCATGGGGCCTGCCTCTACAAAGAACCTAAGGGTCCTTTGTAGTCTTTGTTGGATCTCTCCAGTCCTGGCTGTAGGAGCTTGGGTTGGAGGCTTTTGCCTGTACAGATGATCTAAGGGTCATGTAGACTGTTAGCTATCTCAGGTCCTGGTTGTGAGACCTAGGGGAGGTGGGGTCCCTGCTTGCACAGACAATGTAAGGGTCACTTGGGGTTATTAGGTATCTCGGGTCCTGGTGTTTGGAGCTTAGGGGAGCCCTCGGATCCGTAGATCACCTAAGGGTCATTTAGACTATTAGGTATCTGCAATCCTCCTTGCATGTGCTCCTGGGAGCCCCCTGGCTGTGCAGGTACTGCAAGGGTCACTGGGACTATTAGGGATGTCAGGTCCCTGGTTGGGGGAGCGCCTGCCTGTACAGATAGCATAAGGGCCATTCAGGATCATTAGGTATCTCTCGGGTATGAGCCTGAGGGGAGCCCTTGATTGCACAGATATCATATGGGCCATTTAGACTATTCGATACCTCCATTCCCGGTTGTGGGAACTCAGCGAGCTCCAGGCTGCAAGTGTCATTTAGATGACTATCCATCTCCGGGCCTGGCTTTAGGGGCTTGAATATGGCCTGGCCCATCAGCTAACTCAGACCACCTGGCTCTTTTATCGCCTCCAGTTCCCAGATTTCTGGATGGAATGGCAGGCTTTACACCTTTCCCACTGAAGAGGCAACTCTCCTTGCTTAACGTTCCTGGTTTCCCTGGAGGTCTGAGGGTGCAAGGACCTTCCTGCTCCCACAGGGTGGAACACCATGGGAGAGCTTGTGGGAAGTTCCCCCAGATAAGGCAAAGTTGAGCAAGTAAGCTGAGCCCAGAGGGGAAGTTCTCAATCACTGTGGAGGAATGCAAGTCCACGTGCAGCGAGTGGGAGATGCTGAACACACCCTGTCCTCAATGATTCCACGCACCACACCACACCACAGTGAGACAACCCACGCGCAAACCCAGGTGATGGATAACACACCTCTACACGGCAAAGGGCCGTGTTTTTTGTTCCAAGAGGTGTGAAATGCCAAGGCAGAGGGTGCAATTAGAGGACTCGTTCCTAGCAAGTCTGAAACAATTTCATGCTTATTAAATCAAAAGCTTCCAAGAACAGTTTTCCCATGGTATACATGAAGGAAATCACAGGACAAGCTCCTTAACCATACCGGACACCTTCTGTATCTCTGCCGGTGCACATACTACACGCACAAGACATTTGAAACCCAAAACACTCTCGGTTACTCCTATCCATACAAGGGATGAAATACATAAACCATGGCGAATTAAGCTGTATTCATGCTAAGGATCCAGTCTTTGTGTGACAGACAGATGACATTAGGCAGTAGGCCACATTTAATTGATGGACCTTGTAAAGTTTGTTTGAAAGGTATGTTTTCACAAACTCACGTCACGTCACTCACGTCTGTCTTACCAGGGCAGTTTTATGGCTTCTACCAGTCCAGCCACTCTCGAGGCACAGACTTTTAAAGCATACAGACCACAGTCACTTAGGAAGCTTAAGGTCATTTCCATAGGCTCCAAGACGGAACAAATTTAAGAGCAGAATGTAAGGGGAGAACTGCGTCTTCTCTGGTCATTTCCCTGTGGAGATGACAAGGATGGACCATGCACTCTTTGGGCCGGCTAACTGGGGAAAGCAGTGCTGAGGTATGAGAACCCAGCCTACAGGCATCAATGCACTGCCGACTGGTAACTGTGGAGCTACCGAGGAAACCTGCCATTACTACCAAGGAGGGCTGGACCTTCCAACAGACATCTTTGCACTGCAGTCACACAAATCCTTGGGTTGATTTGGGTTTTAACAGAAAGCGGTGCCTTTGGGAACAGAAGAACCCAGGAAGATGGAGTTGCTGAAGCTGCAAGCTGCACCACAAGCGGCTTCACCATGCTGGTTTCCGCTCCCCTCACAAGGGCTCTTGTTCCTCAAAGGATTATGAGAATAACAGGTCCAGGAGGGACTGTTGAGCAGCAGCAGCACTCTCTTGCTGGCGCTGTCAAGTACAAGGGCATATTAAACGGGATTAAAGCAAATAGTGCCTGTCCACCCTCGTGTTGTATGGGAAAGACTCGGTACTCACGTTGACCATCAGCAGTTTCATTTCCAAGGTGTCTATGAGACGCCTCAGCTCTTCAGCCACGGAATTTCCCCGAGAGTCCTTCAGCAACTCAAGTTTCTAAAGTGAAGAGACAGGTGCAGAAATCAGCCCCGGTCACCTTGGCTTACAAATGCGAAGAGCAACATTTATAAGGGAGCAAAGGCGGTAAAGGAGACGGTACTGATCACCCCAAAACTAGCACACGCCATGTGCAACGTGAAGACCAAAATGCCCACCAAAGCGGCACAGACACTGCCACTTCCCAATGCCCTGGTACAAGTTCAAGTCAGGAGCTCTTAGGCATGGGGGCGGCCCAGGGCAAGGGTGCTTGCCTAACACGTGTGAGATGCTGGAAGGCCTCACACTTCACAGCAAGAAGAAAAGCAAGCAGAGACAAATGAAAGCAGACAACATGAGGCAGCAGCCCATTTACCGCTATTCTTTGCCAGGCAGAATACCCCGCCCGGTACTATGACCGCTGCACCCCTGAAATTAAAAATCAAGGTCTCCTACCACACCCCTACCGGTGCCCACAGTTCCTTTTTCAGAGAGAGCACACACCACATCTAAGCGGTTTTGTTAAATACAGTGGAGAGATGATGAACCTTTGCAGGATCTCTTCCACAGTCTGGTGATGCGGGGACCATAGAAAGAGGAACAACACCGAGACCTTAACCTTGGAATGGGCAGGCAGGTTTCTGGGCCACCGAGTTGTCAAAAGAATGACATTTCAGCAGGAACAAACACTGGCAGTACTGGCTGTCCGAAGGGACAATCAGAAGAGAGCTAGGGTCGAATCCTTTCCACTCAGTTGTTTTGGGTCATCTTAATTACTCTGGATGATCAAAGTTTTAGCAGCAACTTGAACAAGCCAATTCACATCAAGTAAGTCTGAACAAAACCACAGAATGCTGCATCTAATTCTTTTGTCCATAGCTATGCGCCTTGCAGACAGCATGGGCGAACCTGCTTAGGAGGAACTTACGAAGCCGGGCCTACTACACAGGGTAACTCTCGATTCACAATCTCCCAGTCTCCCGCTTACTTTTCCCACTGGGTACCACATCTGGGAGCCGTCTTACATTCACAACTGCTCTCAAGGCTGAGGGGTCAGTAGAGACTGCCCCGTTCTTCCCGTGAGAACGTCAGCATTATCTCCTCAGAGCAACCTTCGGCGTTGTTTTCCCGTGCCTCAGGTGTGTAGGAATTGAACTGGTGAATAAAGTCAAGGGTCCTGCAGCACTGACTGCAGCCTACCCTGTGTTTCTGACTTAAGCCCTGCCACACTTTCTTATTTCCCTTCTTTTATTTCTCAGTCCTCGCTCCCTGATCTAGGGTTTGTTGGGTACTGTCAGAGCGGGCTCTGGCAGGAAGACAGTTTCAGCAGGACGAGGAACGGGCTCCAGAAGCATAAAGAGCCAGCTTGAGCTCCCCAGCACACGTATTAAAAGCCAGGCCTGCACCTGGGGCACATCGAAGTGACACACAGAACTGGGTGGGGCACGGCGGGCCGATCCTTGGGGACCTGGAGAACAGCCAGGCAAACCATAGTGCTGAGCTCAAGGACCACTGAGCCATCCTGTCTCAAAAGATACGATGGAGCCAGGCATAGTGCTACAGGCCTTTAATCCCAGTACTCGGAGGGCAGAGGCAGGCAGGAGGATCTCTGTGAGTCTTGAGCCCAGCCCTGGAGTACCTAGTGAGTCCCAGGGGAGCCAGAAAGTACATCTGCAAGGAAAAAAAAAGAGGAAATAAAAAAGATTAAAGATATGATGAAGAGTGACTGAAGGTGCCCAGAGCTGACTTGTGGCCTACACACATACATGCACATTGAAACATGCGCTGTGAGACAGGATGAGGCGATCTGAAAAGCACTGATGCCTTATACAATACGAACAACCCTGGATGAGGTTACCAAGGCAGCAGTTGCTGCTTCTAATGCGTCTCCTAACCACAAGTGAATCCTAAAACTAAAGACCCATTTTGTACTTAGGTTTACAGGGAACATGGAACAGGAGGATAATGCTGGAAGGTGTTTACAGGTACTTTCCAAAGGCTGGCGACCAAAGCACGGAGGGAATGCCAGAATATTCCATGTCCCCCGTGTACAGGTTGCTTTGTCAGAATGTACAACAGACCTCCAAGTATTGCTCGCACAGTGATTTAAATTCCTCCATCCTCTCCTTCTGAAGGGTCAGGGATTGGTGAACCAACTTCCATTGCTCCATAAACATAGTCTGCAAACACAGACAGCAAAAGGTGTAAAGAGCAATTCAGGGGGAAACAGAAAGCTTACGGAAACTCAATTGTGTATCCTATTTCTGCAAAAGAGACAGAATGAAACGACTGTCATAGTTTTCCAGTGAACACGATGGACGGATGTACATGAGACACGTAACGGGAAGACCACTCATTGGACAGGAAGGGTCCCCACCTAACAGTATTCTAAGCATTCCTATGAGTTCCGGAAGACTTGAAAACTCACCCATCAGGGACCTCCGGATCTGGTGAACTCTCTGTATGTACAGAATTAACCTTGAGCGTCCCCATCTTTTGTCACTCCAGCACACAGGAGCGCATTCCCTTTACTCCTTTCCAGCAAGAGCAGAGCCAACAGTAAGATGCTTAACAGCGATCGAGTCTATAAGACTTGCTTCAGATACTGTTCTGGACAAATATAGGAAGACATATCGAAGGGAACCTTTTGGACCAATTCTGTGAGATAGGGGATTTTTAAGTATCTCTCCTTCCACACCTGGGAACCTGGGGCCCTACACTGTTTTCCCGAGTCGGCACAACTAGCAAGGGGCTGGACTGTGTGACTGCGCTGCAATAGTTGGCATTTCAGAGGCCAAGCTTCTGACCACCTGGCTGGATGGTGCCTCCAATCCCCCTCGGGAATCCGGCCTCTGCTTCTCCATTTTGGGAAGCCAGAATCTTCAGGACGGCAGCCCCATCCATGGCCAGGAAGATGGAGCCCTCATGGACAGCACAGTTCAGAGTCCAGTAGCTACGCCCCCCCCCCCCATGGCCTCTCTAAACCTCAGTCCCATCTCCGGTTTAAAGGCGAGTCAGTTGTCATCACACCTCCTCCTCCATCTTGGCCTGAAGCCTTTCCCCTCTTCTCCTATGGGACTGGTCTGGTCTGACCTGCAATGCAGCCTCTGAAAGCTGATTCTCCACCTGCTCTGCCACAGCCACACTGACTGCTCCCAGGCTTCATCCCAGATCACTGTGTCAGAAGGCTGTGTGGGCCTGCTGCTCCTGGGTGTCCTCACATGTTGGATCATGAAGGGCTCACCCCCTCAGCATACTCTCCCATACCTTCCCCTGAACTCTCTCTAGGCAGTGACAGCTCAGACCCCCAACTCCACACACACTCCACCCCCACGATGGCTCCTCACTCAACTACACACACAGACACACACAGACACACACACACACACACACACACACACACACTCCACCCCCACACTGGCTCCTCACTCAGTCATCTCTCTGCAGAAAAAGGAACAAGTCTCTCTCCTCACCACAGACAACACCCTGCTTGTCTGCCTGAGCTCATGTCCTGTCTCTTTCCATCCTGACTTGGCGATGCTGACACAAGGGACTCCTTCCCAGCTAAGCCAGATACTCATAGCGAGTTTTCTGCCTGCTTCTTGACTTGATGTGCATGTGCGGTTAACTTCCTATTCAAACTCAGGATCTGAAGAGAAGAGTCTTCATAAAGTTTCTGCCTATAAAAGACAACAGTGTGTGAGATACTCCTGCACAGCATGAGGAAATTGCCCTGAAAGCCCGACTGACTTGCCCTCCCTAACTCTATGGATGGACAGAGGTGGAAAGGTTCCTCTGTGGTTTTCCTCCCATTAACATTCTGACAGGGAAAAGGGAAATGAGGTGGATTCTGTGATCTTTCACTAACGGCATCTGCTCCTCCTTGGTCGAGAGAGAAGTCGCTTCGCAGCACTTAGGGCCAGAATTTTGCAGAGGCCTCCCTAGTCTTCCTCGCGTTCACGCCAGTGAGGATTTCCTTACGGAAGTGTGGCAAACACCGCTCTTGAAATCTGAACAACAGCGCAGGTGAGAGAGAATTTCACTTCCAAATGCACTGAACTGCCGATCCACTGCTGGGGTCAATGCTTTGAGGGTTCCAAGCTCACTGCACCCAGCATGTGCATGCCACACCCAACCTCCCTTACTGCTACACGGATTCGGCTGCGCTGTGCCCAGACACCTTATTTCGTCCTTAGGAAACACGGCTGACTTCAGTTACCACGATTTGAGGGTATCACACAAAAGGAAGTCTATTCTATAGAAAAACCAAGACGAATACACTTTCCAACAGAGCCAGTGGGCCTCATGGCTGGTCCTCGACCTCTTGCCATCCTCCTTAACTAAGCAACCGTCAACGGGCCTGGGATCAAAGCACCAAGAAGCCACAACCTTACCTTTGCTCACACTGGAGTTTTAGAACATCCTCCACCTTCTGCTCCATGGCTTGGAAAGACGCGGTGAGGATGGCTCTGAATCCTCCTCTGTTTCCATGAAGAAAGTTCTGAATGGGCCCTGTATTGAAATGCAATCTCGTAAGCATTCCCATAAAGCTACCTCGGTGGTGCTGGAGAGACGCTTGTCATCAATACATGGAAATGCTATGTCAAAGGAAAGACTGTCGGCCTCCTCTCCTTCAGCCAGCGATTCCAGTGGCTTATGACCTTAATGTGAAATGGGACAGTTGCATTTTAGTGTCTGTGTAATCCATAGAAAACAGCATGGAGGGGACTTAGCAAAAAGTGTATCAAGTCACCGTGTAGCTTCGTTAACCGAGACCCCGTCTACAAAGTGTAACCTTAACCAACATTCTAGGCACACTTCAGCTCAAGGACACGTTCATAGGGACTCCTGGGATACTTTACAGAAAAGTACAAAAGCAGTCCATTAACAGAAATCTCCAAAGGCTCACAGATGAGTAATTAATGGCAAGCCATTATTATTGTAGCCATCGTGGCTTGTAGACAGATCGGATGAGGTAGAGATCCTGGATCATTTAAAGGGGGAGAAACCCCACACTGATCTGTGGGAAGGTGTGCAGGTGACTGGGGATGGAACCTGGAGTCTTGAGCACAGTAGGCAGGAGCTCTCCCACCCAGCCCCACCCCTAACCAGAGTCCTGAAGAGTGTCTACATGGAACTTTCCCTCAGAAAATTCTGGAGCTCTCCCAGCCTGTCCTTAGTTTGCAATTCCTTTAACGGTTCATGTGACAAACGTCTGAACGCCATTTAAGGCAGGACTCAGTCTGATCATACAGTGGTCGCAGGCTACCAGTGCTGACTTCAGCTTTCCACTGTGTGTGCTATTTGTTGCACATGAAACAGTGGGCAGCCACTTAAGAGGTCTTGGCACTCACAACCCACCCCCCCAACACACACACAAAAGAACTGGTCTAGAATACAAATCAGTGAAGCAAAAATGTGGTATTAAAAACAGATACGTCCCTCGGGTGAATAAACCCCAGAAAGACACATCAGCTCATCCGAGGTGTAAATATCTCACAGCGAGGCAGTAAGAGTCTTTACACCACAGGCGCCATGTTCTTCCAACCGAAAACGAACGTGAAGTAGAGAGCTGGCAATGTGATGAACACAACTTTGACTACTGCGTGTGTGAGAACAAGGCACCCAACACACGTCTCTTGTCTGCCAAGTAATAGCTTGCTCGCCTTTCCTTCTTTGTGTCAAACCGTTTCCTCAAATTCCTAGTGTCCCTCTCCTAGAACATACCTTCAAATTTTTCAAATAAATCCTGTATTTCCTTCCTGCCAAAAAAAAAATGATATTAAATTTTTACTTCAGTCTGTACAGAAGGCTACTTTTGTTGCGTGAGTGGCGGAAGTGGAGTGGGCCACGAGGCCTACACTCAGTTCACGGTTCAAGAGTGGACACCGACTTTTCTAGATTTCTTTGCATGCAAGGGAAGGCATGTGCGCAGATGTGATGCCTTCAGAGATAGAAGTGGGGTGTCCTCCTCTACCCGTCTCCACCTTACCCCTGTCAGACAAGGTCTCTGACAGGACTTGCCGCCTGCTGTGGGCGTGGGATTATCATTTTCTACCACACTGAACATCTGACCAGCTGACTGCAGGGTGAGTGTTTTGGGGCCTCTGAGCTCCACGGGCACAGGACGTTCATGGCCTGTACACATCTCACTTACTGCTGCGTCTCTTTCTTATTTTCCTCAAGTCTCAGTTTATCCTGTTGGGCTGTCTGGCGGTGAGGAAGCACCTGCAACCCTCTGCCTCTGCCACCCCCCACGCCCTGGGCCTGAAAGGTGTGCACTGGTCCTGCGGATATGAACTCAGGGTCTGGTTTCTGTACACCCAGCACTCTTCCACTGCGCCATCTCTCCAGCCTGACTCTTCTAAATGTATTTTATGAATGGGTTTGGTTTCTTTTTTGTTTTTGTTTTTCTTTTTCTTTTGAAGTATCCCTGGCCTGTTGCCTTCTGTTCCCGAGGAAGGAACGTCCTCCCTACTGCCATCAGGACTTCTTCATGGCCTGTATTAAAGACAAAGGGGAAAGATATTGTGAGACAAAGTGTGCTCGTTCTCATAATCCCCCACAGGAAACAGGCTTCACAAGAGGTTTCTAGAACCATAGTCACCAACAAATACTGCCACTTTTTAAAAGAAAGCATGCACAAAAACAATCACCACACTCACAAGACTGTACTCACTCATAAACACATCACACGCGCGCACACACACACACCACACACACACACACTGCCCTGGACCCTGGGAGCAGCTTGTGCAGGCACCTCTACACACCTTCCAGACAGTTCCCTGGGACCCATGTGCTCCCAGAGAGGCATGTTGACTAGGAAAGCAGCCCGCCTCCTGAGCCTTGCAGGGTCCTGTGGAGTGGGGATGTCAGGTAGGGGAACCTAAATCCACAAACAAGCTTGAGAAACCTTATCAGCATCTGGAAGCTCCTGCTTTTCCAACAAATGTCCATGTAACACATCCACTCAGTGTTCTACCTTCAGAGAGATTTGAGGATGTCCCCTGTGGTGGACGCAGCCCTACAGGAGCCCTTCTTTTTCTGTGTTGTTTCGTTACCTGGAGCGACTGCATCTGGGTTCTGGGTGTCATCTGATGGGAGATTTGGATTCTGCCTTGAGCCCATGCCGGCGCCGTCAGTGTCCATCCTGGCCAGGATCTTCTTGGGGTAGAAAGGATGCCTGGAACTTCAGATGCCGGGAGGGATTACAGAATAGCAATGGGAACAAGGACCAGGACCCCACAGGGTGTGGGCAGCAGTCTTGTCACTGTACAGGAGCAGTGAGAGGGCTAGAGGATGTCACCAGTGTCCTGGCCTGCCGTCCCATTTCCCTGTCTGAACCTGGAGCTCCCCAATCCACCTACCACCCAAGGTCAGTACCCTCTTGCTTTCCCAACCCTCGGATGGGGAAATCCTGGGCCATGCCCCCATAAAACGAGGCACCTAATGCCGGAGTCTCACTGGGGCTTACTCAGTCAGCAGGGCCACATCCCCCAGCCCATGAGCTGTCCCACTTACCCTTCCGAACCCCTGCAGCCCTCATGACCTGTCCCTGGCCTCTGGCCTCGCCTTCTGGGGCCTAGTCCAGTCCCATTTGGAAGTGAAGACCCTGGTGTCACCTCGCAGGTTTGCCTTGGGCATGCCTCTTTGTGATGCCGCTTCCCTAACTCCTGAGGTGAGAAGGCTCCTCTCTGATCCCTGTCCCAACTGGCCAGCAATAGAACTGAGTTCCCCAGTAGCCAATCAACCCCTGCCGCCCCGCCCCCCAGGCCAGGATACCCTCCTCCCCAGGAGCCTCCTTCTTCTCAGAGGATGGTCAGCCATACCCATCTAGGCCCCACCTCCCAGTGCCCTCTCTCTCTGAAAGGCTGGAAAGGCAGAGACTCCCAGGATGAAGTGGCCTGAACTGGCACCTGTGGGTTTGGATGTAGAAGCCTCTGTTTGGTGAAGGGGCCCATCCATGTCCCATCCCAGTCACACGGGGGAGGGGGGGTCCCGAGGGGGGATTTCTGCTGAGGCAAGGCCCATGCTGCACATAAGCAGGGCCCAGGTGTCCGCTGAGGACTCCAGCCAGATGCAAGGAGCATAGGTGGAAGGCCATCCATTCCTCTTCTACACGCCACGCTCACACTCAGCTCTTCAATCCTGCACCCTCTGGACCCCTTTTCCCCCACTGCCCAGGGTGGTCACTACCACCAGAAAAGGACACATGCACAAGGACGTACGGACACGCACACGGACACACACACGGACACACACGCACACCCACACGCCGAAAAAAAAAAAAAAAAAAAAAACCAAACAACCAATCAAACAACAAAAACAAAAACAAAACACCCCAGAGGGTGGTACAGATGTGCAAAGCCCCCACTCCCTCCCCCAACCCACTGACAGCCCCACCCACTCTACTAGGGCCCTGCTGCCCTCATCTCCCCCTTTTAAAAATACTCTTGGCCCTGGTGCTTCGCCCATCTCGGAATCAAGCAAAGCTCGCGAAGTCACCTCAGGGGCTCTCCTGGACCCTCTCACTTGGTGATCCCACAGTCCTGCCACAAGGCCTTTAGTGTTTCCTGATGCCTCTCACCCACTTCTGGAGACGCACCCCAGGAAGTCCAGCAGAAGCATCACCCACCTAGGCCCCTCTGCTCCCCCAGAGAGCCGCCCTCCCCTCAGAGGCCAATCCTGCCTAGTTTAGGCCTGCATTCCAATACAACGCTCTCTGATTGGCTGAGTAAAGTTGGCGCATGCGCACTAGATACCAGCACCCTGTGCCTGCATCATGGGCCCCAGCCTGCCTCCTCCTGAGGTCACACTGGCTTTCCTGTCAGCTGATGGCCCATGGCTTCATTTCGCTGGGCCAGCCATAGGCACAGCCGGTTATGCCCAACTTCTTATGTGTGTATCTCTGAGTGGCTGGAACAGGAAGAAGCACGAATGTGTGCCAGGGGCCCTGGGGCGTGGGCGGTGGGGTTGTCCCACGTGGGTCCAACGGGTCACACGTGCGAGGCTGCTATAACATGCGCGCGCGCAAAGAGAGCTCGGCAGAGACTGGAGCAATAGGCACACCTGTAGGTCCCTCCAGCACACTTGGGCACAGCCTTTGCGCATTAAGGGAAGGGTCCACTGTTCTTTTCTCTCCACGTGGCTCCTGGGGCGGGCTGGCCCCGAGGCTCTGTCTTGGAGGTCTCAGGCGTTCGGGCTGGCCCTTAACAGTACTCAGATGTTGGGGAAGACGGTGGACAACGAGTC
>NW_026131702.1:0-27747 GCF_903995435.1 Acomys russatus
ATACAAAAATGTTTAATAAAATGGAATTACATTGTATGTTTTATTCGGTGACTCCCATTTTCACTCACTTAAGGTCATCTGGAAAGATTAACGGAGGCATAATAACAGTGGGATTTCCCCACGTTCCGCCTATCATCTGTTAACCTATACCATCTGTCCTTAGCAGAGGGCTTGTTTCTTCTTTGTTTCTGCTCCAAGTAATCTATTTTAAGGGAACATTATTTTTCGTACATCTCAATTCAATCTAGAAGTTCAGCCATTACCGCAGTTGCCAGCAGGTCTAAGCAATGCTCTGGCACTCATATTTCATGCTTACAGTGATGGTTTCTGGTTGGATCCTGCACACTCACTCTCCCCTTTTCCCTGAGAGATTCCCTTTTGGTTAAATAACTCCTGCCTACTTCCTACAGCCTACCATCCATGTGTCTAAGCTATTCTGCACATGCACTTCCTTCCTTCCTTCCTTCTTTTCTTGGTGTTTTGCTTTATTATTTTATTTTATTAATTAATTTTTAAGTTTAAGATGTTCATTTTTCAAAATTTAAGATGTAACTACAATGCTTTTTTCCATTTCCCATTCCATATTCCAATTTCTCCCATCCCTCCTTCTACCTCTCCCATACCTCTCCCATGTCTTCCATTCAAATTCCTAATTATCCATCTATCTATCTATCTATCTATCTATCTATCTATCTATCTATCTATCTATCTACCTATCCATCTATCTACTCATCTTCTATCATTCTATCATGTATCTGTATTATCTCTCATCCATTTGTCTGTCTATCATCTGTCTGTGTGTCATCTATTACCTATTCATAAGTTTATAAAGAAAACCTCTGAGTCGTTTCAATGTTGCTTGCATGTACATCATTTGAAGCTTGACCACTTGGTATTGGATAACCAATTAGGGACTCCCATACCCGGAAAAGATTCTCCCACTCTCAGAATCTCTTGGTAGCTTGTAGTATTTTTCCTAAGAGTGGAGCCATTCCACATTAGCATGTATAACAGCATTGTCTTTGTTCAAGTCTTGTTTAGGCAGCCACATTGTTGTGATATCATGGGCAAAGCTTCCCCCACCATTTCCAGGAGACGTGTAAGAGTTATCAAGGAGAAACTTGAATTTGATTCAATGAAGTTTTCCCCAATCTTATACTGCATCTGCGGGAGAAAAAGGATGCTAAGTGCCACCTTGGTATCACTCAGAACCTAAGATACAAAGTCATGTCTTGACACTGATAGGGTCAGGATCAGCACTGACCTCAGCTCTGGCCAGCGAGCCAGGAAAGGAGTCCTGTAGAGACTGTCGCTGCATAGTTCTCTCACAAGAAGAGACACAAATCCTGAGGTCCTTTTTCTCTTCTTTGGGTTGTTCCTGCATCAAAGTGTGGCAGTTGGAACTGCTGTTGCCCAGGCATCAGCCTTGGATAAAGGCAGCAGATAGATGGCAAGAGGGAAACATGAAAGAGACCCGTCCTTTGATGACATGATTGAATCTACTCTATTTCAGTCGATGGTGCCTGCTTTCCCCTTTAAACCTGTTTGCAGTTTGCTGTGTGAGGTTTTGCTTGCTGCATCTTAAAGTGCAACACTCTTCTTTTTTATATCTTGCACAAGTATTTTTTTTTTTTACTTTGAATCTGAACTTCAGAGAGTTCTTTTTATTGGATTCTCTTTTTGTTACACCGGTGCTGTCCCCAAGGAACCACCAGTGACTACTATGGCTCACTGTACACTTAAAAGATAGCTATTCTGAACTGAAATATGTGTAATGTGAAAAATGTATACCTGGCTTGGAAGATTTAGTTAAAATAGATAAAATATTTTGTTTATTATTTTTAACTCATTCATGCTAGGATGATATTTTTAGTGATAGTGGTTAATAACTATTGTATTAAAAAACTTGTTTCTTATAAGTATGGTTATAAAACTTTCAAATAACATATGAGGCCCATATTCTATTCTCACCAAGCAACATTGGTTTTTATGACTTCCCTTTTCCATGCTCATTGGAACTGCATTACTGGATTTGTTTTATTTTTCTCATCCACCTTTGTCTGTACCCAGTGATAATTTTTCCTTTGAAGTTGTAGACATCTCTTCTAAGTGCTGAATGGCTTAACGCATCCCAGAGTGAATGGACAGCCCTGAGAATACACAGCAAGTAACATTATATAGACTAAGAAGGATGTATTTAGAAATATAATATTCGTATAAGCATAAATTCATACAGATATATGCATGCATATGCACGGAGCAACAATTAATGAAAAAATAGACCATGATAATAAAAAAAGCAAGAAGGAGTATAAGAATGATTTTGATAAGAATGATTTTGAGGAAGAAAAGCAAAAGAAGAAACTCTATAATCATAATCTTAAAAGTAAAAGAAAAAGAAACATGTCAGAACATGTAAAAGTAGCTTTTGTTCTCCTTGTTCAGTTGTTATCTGGGAGCCTCACTTCTTCCTTCTGCTAACCTAGTCCTGGAAGCTTCTAGCCTCCATACAATCTAACCTAGGCCAGATTTTTTTTCAGCCTCTGATACTTAACTGCTTAATAAACTCATCCTTGTTCTTTCTGAGCTCTGGGCAGGCTGGTTCAACTCAACTGTTCTGGCTCAAACTCTTCTCCCAGCTGACTTATTCAATCTGGCTTCTCTCTCTGAATTGCTCTGCTTGGTCTCAAACTAACTCAGCATCTGCTCTAATCTTCTGACTTCTTCTCACTTTCTGGCTCTTTCTTCACCTGAGTTTTCTCTCTCTGCAACCCATCTCTCTATTACTCTGTCCTGGTAAAACTGTCTCCTCTCTCTGTAAAACTGCGTCTTAAGTAGATTCCCTTCCCTCTCTCTTCTCCTGAGTGTTGGGTGTATCCTATTCTGTGAAATCTTCTCTGATTCCTCACCTTTTCTGACACTCAATTGGACATCACTTTCAAACATGGGTGCTTCCTTCTACAAACTAACTTTACCTTCATTGTTTGGGATTAAAGGCATGTACCACCAAAATTGGACCTAAGCTTTTCTTTACCTGATACTTGCTCTATAGTAGGCTGACCTTAAACTCAGCTCAGTTTTCCTTTGTCTCCTGGGTTAAAGGTGTGTTTGTTTTATAGCCAGATCACACAGACATAGAAGATCTTTGCATGTGATCTCTTGCCAGAACAGCCATGTTCTGAATTAATATTATTCTATAAGAACATAAGCCTGAATTAGTATAGACAATTGCCAAGCCCCCATCAGGTGGTAAGAGGAATGCAGGAGTCTGTGTTTTTTTTTTTTTATCACACACTCAATGACCAGGTGTGTAGAGCATGTGTGACAGAGAGTCTTATTCTTTCATACCTCAAGTATCTCTGTCTGTTTGCATGACATAGTTTTTCATCATCTCATTTCATTACCTGGCCATGGTGTTCTGTTTCAGTCTCTACTAATCACCTTTGATTTTAGATATTTTTACCCACTGTGTACAAATTGGTATATAGTTACTGAGTACACACACACACACACACACACACACACACACACACACACACACGCTTACTGATCTCCTTCTAGTGACTTACTCATGTGGCCTATTGGACACTCACCATCATTTTATATCGTTCTAATGTCTTCCATAATAATGATCTTCAAACTGGGGCATAAATAACCCTGGAAATAAATGGTCCTTTTGAATTAGGTAAATTAGTTTAAATACACTGAAGAATATATTATAAATGATGTATTTAATGGCACCATGAGTACTGCTCCTACTGGTGGTCAAATGTCTCTCTTTTTTGGCAGTAAATTTCCACTGGCCTTTCATCATAGATTAAAAATAATAATTATCCATGACTATGAGAACTAATTGGAAAAGAGAAACGTCACCATTTCAATAAGAAATGAGTTCTTAATTATAAGCTATATTTGCTTTCTAATTATAATACTTTTAACTTTATTTATATTTTGACTGATTATTTTAATGAGAATTCAATTGAGAAGAAATGTTGTTATATTTAATGGTACTATATATTAAAGTTAAATTTGTATGCATATTTATTACAATCACCATGAATATTGATCAATAAATTTTATGAATAACAATATATTACATTAAGATCAAATTGTATGAAGGCTAAAAACAAAACAGTGAGTTCAGACAAACAAAGAAACTTGTAAATTGTCAACTTCCAATAACAGCTTGTACACTGCATCATTCAAATTTCTATAGCATTTGGATTAATTTGGCTCACATTAAACACATCAGGGCAATTCTATATAAAATAATTATTTAAAATATATAAGAAACCAGATTACTTGTGACATTAATATTACTATTAACCCAAGAACATGAAAGATGCAACAATAATTTTCAAACATTTTTATCAGATGTGAGAAAATTACTGCTCTGGAATAAAAATTGCCTAATTTTATATGACTTTTATTTTTAATTCAGCACAGCCCATTCAACATGAGTTTCTCTTAAAGAAGCTAAATATAAGATTGCTGATGTTAGAGCATAGATGGTGACTTTGTGTCAAGTGTCCTCTCTCTATCATGCACACACACACACACACACACACACACACACACACACAATAATAATAGACACCATATATTTTTAAAAGTTAGGGCCTAGGTGGGTAAATACACCAGTTATTTGATATCAATTCCAAATTCCCCACATTCATGGTTTAGGAATTTAATTTTTCATCCTTTGACACCCCCCTCCCTTCCTCCTTCCCTCCTTTCTGTTGTCTCTGTCTCCCTACCATTCTTCAACTACCTGCTTCCTGCATATTACTTTTCCTTTCCAAATGTCAACCACCAACTTTCAGGGGGAAAACAAACAAACAAATAAATGTAAGCACTCCACTATCCTGCAGTCCTACAAGGCTCAACTTTTTCAATTATCTTTCTGTGATTTCCTTACTGCTAGAAGTTTCCCAAGTCTGAACTGCAGTCACACATTCCAGTTCTTTATTCCAGCCAGCTGTAGTAGCATACTGATTTTTTTAAAAAAGGTCTACTTCATTCATTGGTATGTAAAGCATAAATGTATAATTTTAAAATGTTCAAAATGTAGGTATATATAAAGAGATTTAAGGGTCATGCATGTGAACAGGTGAGTGGATGTATTTGTATATTTGACTATACATATTCCATCTCTTAACTCAGTTCATATTCTTCTACTCAAGAAATTATCATAGAGTGTTTTCTGTGTATTTAAATATATACACAAAATATCTATTTGGTTGATATATTTATACAACGGGGAACAAAGTATATATTTGGTTGTTGCATCTTATTATTGTTAATTGCTACAAAGTACAAAGTACTATGTCATATTTAACCTTATTTACATCGGTTACTGTGTCATATTTAATCTTGTTTATGACATGGCCACAAAGGTTTCCAATACTTAGTTTTACTGTTATCAATCATTATGGGAAGGGCATACTTGCAATTATATTTTTCTGAGCATGGTTTATTATTTCTCAAAGATAGATCCTGTGAGAACTCTTATGCAATGAATACACATTTTCACTTTTTATTGATATTATCTGCCAAAGTGCATTGTACATTCTGAAAAAAAAAATAGAGGAAATGTATGTTTCCTTGTGCCTCTATACAAATGCAAATAACCAACCTTGTCTACCAAGCAGGTGATGACTTCTTGTGACCTTGGCTACCTCCGAGTTCAGGGACGTTGTGGCATGTACTTAGTTGAGTTGTGTCAATGCTGTACTACTTTCTTTATCTTAGCAGTATTTGGATATACTTTGATTCCCTTGGATTCTTAAAACTCCTGTCTTTAGTTTTCTTTTGGATCATTTCCCCTCTTTCTATTTTTGTTTTCATATTTCCTGATAACCTCAATAGTGAGGTCGTCATGAGGTCTGCTTGCCTTTACCTTCAGCCGCTGATTCGTTTAACATAAGTAGCTGCTTGTTGCTTCTGGCAAGAACACAAGCTATAGACACTCCCTGAAGGCTGAAGGAATAATAATCATCTCACCTTAGATTCCACTTCCTTTGGCCGAGTTTCTAGCACTCTGTTATCATGTGCTGGAAGAGTTATTTTCTTATTTATATGAAGGTTGTGCTTTTGAAACTTTTCACATCAAATTGCTAAACAGAGAAGAATAAATTTGTAAAAAGTGGTTCATTTTCCTCATTCCAAACCTTTGAGTAAAATTAAAGGTTTGGGAATATTTCGTTTTTGTTTGGCAGTTATTTTATTCTCCGGCACAGAGTATACTGTTTAAGAGCTCTGCCTTAAGTTAGATGAAAATAAGATCATGCTCAACATAATTCGATTTCATAAATCATAATAGTTCTTGTTTAAAATTCTATCTACAATTATGTGGGAACTTGAAGTCAAGTGTTGTCAGTGCATATTTCAGAAAATGTCCCAGGGACTCTGGTGGTCAGAGGACCTCATTTTGAAGACTCTAATTTAGAAAAAATTTCCTCATTTGTCTGAACAGGAAAATCATGGGATTCTTAAGTTTTAGAGGCTCTGATTCAATGAGTTTGAGGTACATACACAGAAGCAAAAATCATTCTATTTTTAACATGTAGCCAGAATTCAACATCCTTGCTATAGAACATAGTAGGATATTTTTCTTTGTAGACACAGAGTCTTTTGGGGGATTATACTGAGCTATTGTGTATACAAACATTTAAAGTATAATAGAATGATGTTTCATAATATTAAACTATGTGGTGTGGATTGGTGTTCCCTTCTGTGAAGACTAAGCTAGACCAAGTTCAAAAACTTCTTCTCCATAATTGCAGGCATGAGGATGATGCTTTAGAATTTAATTTACTGTTAGATTTACTGCACCAGTATTAGTATTTATTCATGTAACTACCTTTCTGTTATGTATCATTTGTCTACTTACTTATCATCCGTCTGTCTATATAAAATGTGTGAATCAAACTAATACAACTAAATATTTAAACCAAATACTAACATGCTTATTCACGTGTGTTTTCACATATAAAAAAATCAACCTCACAAAAGGCTTTTCATAAGTCATTATGGACTTGTTCCCCCACACCTCCAAAGGCCAGTTTGTTATGGAGGACAAACCACTGGGGACATAGTGGGACGATCTGGGTGTGGTGGCACGCGCCTTTAATCCCAGCACTTTAGGCCAACATAGTTTACAGGACAGCCAGTGTAACAAAGAGAAACCTTGTCTTAAAAAAAAAAAAAAAAAAAAAGATAGTGGAATGTTAACGGAGAAGGAAGAGTATAGTTTCAGGTAGTTTAGAACTCATTTGTGTATCGCTTTCTCGAGCTCTTGGGCTTGTGAGGGGGCACTACTTCCATTTATCCAGTCCGTTGGACTGTGAGCTATAGATGTGCCTTTTGTTCACCAGATGTAACTGTCATCTTGAAGGCTTACTGCCTCAGTCTGATAACCTAGGCCTAAGCCTGGAAGCTTCTAAGGTTCCCTACAATCTAATCCAGGCCTAGAATGTTTTCAGCCTCTGAGACTTATTGCTGAATAAACTCACCCTTCCTAGTTCTTTCTGAACTCTGGCTGGCTAGTTCAACTCAGATGTTCTGGTTCAAACCTCTCTCTAAGCTGACTGATTCAATCTGGCTTCTCTTAGCTTCTGACCGAATTCTTCTTGGCGTCAAACTAACTCTAGCAATCTATTCTAGTTTTCTGGCTCCTTCTCATTCTCTGGTTCATTCTGTCTTCACCTGTGTCTAGCTTGTTTTCTCTTCAACCTGACTCTGTAAGACTCTCCTGGTAAAACTTCCTCCTCTCTCCTTCTCTTTGCACTGCTCTCTCTTAAGTCACCTCTCTTTCTTCTCTCTTGTGAGTGCTGGATATATCCAATTCTGCCAAATCTTTCACATTGTCTACCTCTCAGTCAATTAGAATTCACTTTAAAACATGGGTGCTTCCTTCTACAAACTAACTTTACTTTCATTGTTTGGCATTAAAGGTGTAAACTCAGGGCATGTCTGCATTCCAATCTAATCACATAGGAGATCTTTGGATGTGATCAGAGCAGCCATATGGCTGGATTAAAATTGCTTAACAGTGAGCATTTTAAGAGTAGGAGAGACAGGATGAAATTCTTCTTAAGAATAGGAGTTCTTATAATCAATACTTCTTGTCTTCATAGATATGCACTTTGCTAAAAAAAAAAAGTAGATATTGAATTTGGAATCCTCATTGATAGGTCAGAATTTTATTTTATTTTTACATTGCTCAGTAATTACTAGATTCTGAATAAAATAAACCACAAATAAAGTAAATTTCAACATTAGGGGAGACAGAGGGAGTTGAGTTCTAGCTTCTATTATTCTTTAAGTTAAAAGAGCATTAACATGTATTATAATCTTAAAGATAAAAAAGAAAATATAACACATCTAGATAAAAATAGGAGAAATGTTATTTGTCATAATTTGAGGGTAGGAAAAAGGGAAACAGACATACACAAGAAGAACAAAACTGCATTTTAAAAAAGGATAAACTGTATCTTATTAAAGCTAAAATTTATGATCTTCAAGGATATTCTGAAGTGAAACAAAGATGTTAGCATGGCTTGGGAGGTAATATTAGCAAGTGCGCTCCTGACAAAGGACTGCACCCAGAATATATAACTCTAACATTAGGCTTGGGAGGTGATATTAGCAAGTGCGCTCCTGACAAAGGACTGCACCCAGAATATATAACTCTAACATTAGGCTTGGGAGGTGATATTAGCAAGTGCGCTCCTGACAAAGGACTGCACCCAGAATATATAACTCTAACTCTAGCATTAAGTAGACAAGCAGTTGATAGATAAAATTTAGTCATAAAGTTGTTTCTCTAGAATGTATGTCTAAGGTCCTAGGTTCAAATTCCAGAGAGGGAGAGAGGGAGGGGAAGGGGGATGAGAAGGGGAAAAGGGAAAGAGAGAACAAGAGAGAGTGAGAATGTGTGTGTGTGTGTGTGTGTGAGAGAGAGAGAGAGAGAGAGAGAAAGAGAGAGAGAGAGAGAGAGAGAGAGAGAGAGAGAGAGAGAGAGAGAGAGAGAGAATTATTTAAAAATTATTTGAGAAGGTACTTGAGGGCTAACAAGCAAGATGTGGAAATCATTACTCATTAGTACCAAATATATATATATCATCCACCATTCCACTGGAATGGATAAAATTAAAAGAACTGAAAGAGTAAAGAAAGATTGTAATTGAACTCTATATGTTACTTACTGGAATGTACAACAGTTTGGAAGTTACTTAAAAAGTTAAGTAAGAGCTGGGTGTACACCTTTAACCACAGCAGAGGCAGAGGCACAGGATCTCGGAATTTGAGGCCAACCTGGTCTTCAGAGTGAGTTCCAAGACAGCCAGGGCTACACTGAGAAACCCTGTCTTTAAGTAAATAAATAAATAAATAAATAAATAGATAAATAAAGTTAAGTAAATATACTCTTAGCACGTTGAGGCTCTTTGACATCGATGCAGCCATTTTTGTACTCAGCTTCTGTTTCTTTAAAAGGTGAAATTAAGTTCAACATTTTTAAACTTTTCAACTCTGCTTCCTACGAGTAGTTATTCATAGCTGACACTAACATTCCCTGCCAGAGGGTCAAGTTAACCTACACTAGATGATTCAATGGTGTCATAACTCATACTTGGTTATTCACACACTTGGCCACCCTCTGGCTGCACTCTTGTTATCTCCACACTTGCTTACACTTTGGCTGTCCTCTGAAAGACCCTAACAACCACCTCACTGACCTCACTTGGGACCAATTATCTTAAAGGCTAGTCAATATGCAATAACCATTCAAAACAATATGTCACTTTTGGCTAAAACAACAACAACAACAACAACAACAACAACAAAACCCTCAGCTTTGGGAGGTGGAGACAGAAGGTGTCCAGCTGTCTAGGGACAAAAATGCAATATTGCTTTGAATGGTTAGCCAAATGTGTTACCTTACCTACTGCCCTTACCTTGCCATTTGCGTTTGGTCTGTCCATAAAAGGACTGCCCTGAAAGTAGGTCGATGTCACAGTTAAGCTCTTGAGTCCTTTCTGCGGCCATGATTGCAATCAGCTTTGTCCTGGGCTGTGCATTCAGTAAATAAACCGTCCATATCTGACTGAGACTGAAGTCTGAATGGTTTGTGTAGCTATTCTTGGACTATAACAATCACTGGGTCCTTCCATCACACTGTTATGTATTCAGCTATCAGAAATGAGTTTATGACTCCATACAAAGGCATGTGCATAGGTATTTGGAATAGTTTCTTATTTTTTGGTGTGCATGTGTGGTACGCATGGGTGCACACACCCCCTTTAAGCATGTGTGGAAGTGAGAGGTTGATGTAGAATAACTTCCTAAATTGCTTTGTACCTTAGTTTGCTCATCAGCAAGCAGGGTACCAGGATCCTTCTGTCTGCACCTCCCAAGGCTAAGGTTGTTTCTTTTTGCCTTGTTTTGTTGTTGACAGGATCTTACTGTGTATTCCTGGATGGTCTGGCCTAGAACTTGCTGTGTGTAGTCTGGCAGAGATCCATCTGCCTCCTGGTTCATAAGTGCTGGTCACCATTCCCAGCCAGACCCAGCTTTGTTTGTCCTGAAGAATGTATTTATTTGTTTTTATTTTATGTGCATTGGTGTTTTGCTTGATGTATGCCTGTGTGAGGATGTTGGATCCCTTGGAAACTGGAGTTCCAGATAGTTGTGAGCTGTCATGTGGGTGCTGGGAACTGAAATGTGTCCTCAGAAGGAGATCCAATTCTCTTAAGTGCTGAGCCATCTCTCCTGTGAATCATAAGGATCCAAGCTCAGGCTGTGATGGTGTATAGCTCTTTAACCACTCAGCCATCCTGTCACCACCCTTGTTGAAACTTCTTTCCTAGTCCCAAACTACCAATGACTCAGTTACTCATGGACAAGTAATTACAAAAATAACATATAATGAGATAAGATGACTTGACTATATAAATAATTACTAGTAAAACTGCATAGATAAATTTAAAAGCAGTATGCTAAATCAATGAAGTTAGATACAAAATAATTTTTTTTGTATTTCCAGTGAAGTGAATTATAGAACATACAGAATCAATAGTGATAGAAAACAAGCAATGGTTTTCTGGGGTTGGAGCTGGGGACAGTGACCTAGGGGACCTCATGGCAGTGATAGTGTGCTGTCCTCAGATCTGGGGGTGGGAGCTGGGACAGTGACCTAGGGGACCTCATGGCATTGCTAGCGGTGCTGTCTCAGATCTGGGGGTGGGAGCTGGGGACAGTGACCTAGGGACCTCATGGCAGTGATAGCGTGCTGTCTCAGATCTGGGGGTGGGAGCTGGGACAGTGACCTAGGGGACCTCATGGCAGTGATAGTGTGCTGTCTCAGATATGTCCACACAACTAGCATTAAACTTGCCCTTAAAATGAGTGCCTTTTATTGCATAAATATTCATCGACTTAAAGTGAACACATTGCTACAGGTTACAGGGTTTTAGAGCCCAGAGAGTTCATTAAAGGCTGGCAGTTGAGATTGTACACTGTCAGTTGTGGCAGGATGTTATGAAAAGCAGCTGAGACCGCGGGACAAGCACACTGGGCCTGGGAGACAGATAATCCAGCTTTGAAGAACTTTTCTCTCATTAAAATTTTGTTATAGATTGTAAGGCACTAAAAGATGTTTCTCTGTCATGCAAAGGTCAGAGAGTGCTTAGAAATTGGGTAAAAAGAGAATTTACTGCACATGATCAGAAAACAACTTATAAAGATAAACAAAACAAAACCTTCCCATGAACTGCAAAGACTCAGTAGGCGCTTGAAGAATGTTTGGAAGCAACTGCTGGGAGACTCTAGAGCAGGTCTAAGGAGTATTCTGGGTCAGAAAAAAGGCTGGAGATAGTCTCAAAGATGCGTGTTAAAACCCAAAGCAGGAGCTAAGGCTGGACCTTCTTTGACTTTTTTGCCGAAAACTGTATACTTTTATACAGTTATATATTTGATATGTAATATGATTTTATTGTATAAATTACCTGTTCAAATTATTTGAGATCTCCCATAGGAGCACTTCGTCTTTTCTCTCTCTTATGTACATATCTTTTTATGTAGAGGCAACTGAGATTCACATTAATTTACAAGAAATAATGTAGAAAGATCTTGTATAAACAACCATAGCTGGGTTTCCCACAATATTATCATCATCCTGCACAAAAACATATATTGATTGTATTTACTTAGATTTCCTCAGCTTTATATGCAGTAATTTGAGCATGAGAACATAGGTGTAAGTTATATGTTGTTTTACCTTATTACACTCACAGTCACGTGGCCACCGACGGGGACAAAATACAGATTGATTCCATCACCACAAGACCCTCTGATGTTTGGTATTTACCCCTTCTTTCTACATGCATTGGCAGCTTATTTATTTATTGCAGAATTGATTCTGCCATACAACTGAAGGGATGCTCCACAGGTTGAGGACCCATTCACTTAACGCAGGATATCTAGATTGTTTCCAATTGTAGGCTACTATGAATAACACCGCTGAAATGATTTTTTTTTTGTTTGTTTTGTTTCTTGTGACAGGGTTTCTTTGCATAGCCTTGGCTATCCTACACTCACTTTGTAGACCAGGTTGGCTTCGAACTCACAGTGATCTGCCTGCCTCTGCCTCCTGAGTGCTGGGATTAAAGGTGTGCGCCACCATGCCCAGCTGCAAATGATTCTTATGTCTCTATGGTGAAGTTATTTTTTTATAAAACAGTGTTTGTTTGTCTTACCTCATTTCTTAACACAGACATCACACAAATAAATGATACTCTTCTGTATTTGTTTGCAAAGCTATACAATACAATCTGAGCAGTTTTAGTCTGTTCTTAACCCTCTATGCTATTTTGTCTTATTCTCAGCAAACACCGCAGTGATACTTGCACTTTGTAGCTTTCCTCAGCTCCAGTTTCTTCCCTCCTGATCTTCCTTGGACCTCTGCCTATGCGTGAATACCCTGGCTCTTCTTGCTCCTCCTCCCAGCTGGCAGGAAGTCCAGCCCTGCTTATCAACTGACTGTAAGCTGTTGTATTGTCATATCAGGGACATATTGTGGACGTTCAGTGTCCTCACTGGTTCCACCCTCATTCTGACAGGACTATAGAGGTAGCCATTTGTAGTCTGTGGCGCACTTCCTTAATTGCTCACCTGAAGAGGACTCTCCTGTGTTTATTTTGATGGGTGCTTTCGTGTTATGTGCATAACACATATCTCCTTATGTAAATTTTCTAACTGGATCACGTGGTTTTCATTCCTTCTCTTTTCTTTTTCTTTTTTAACTATTGAGCATTAAGGATTTTTTCATTTATTCTAGATACTAGCTTGTTGTCAGAAAAATAGCTTGCAACTATTTTTCTTACATTTTGTAACTTTTTTGTTTTTACTTAAACAGGATATTTTGCATAACAGAAGTTCTTAATCATTACAAGGGCCTGTTTATTCATTTTTCCTTTAATACATTATGCTCTTTTTAAATTTTAGTATGGCACTTTTCATTTAATTACAATTTTAGGTTAGCATACAAGCCGATGGCCTTTACTATGACACCTCTATGCCTGTGTCGCTGTATATTTGTTCCTTCCACATCCCCCTCTCCTCCTCCACTCCCCTGCGGTCCTTCCTCACCTCCAGCTGGTTCTTCTTTTGTTTCCTGGTTAGTCTGCCCCTCTGCTTTTTTTTTTTTTGTTGTTGTTGTTTGTTTTTATTTTTATTTTTTTAACACATTTTTATTGAAAGATAAAATAATTCATATTATATCTCATTTTCTATCCCATCCCATACATCCTCCCATTCCTCCCTCCCTCCCTCCCTCCCACTTTCACCCCAATCCCCCTTCCCTATGACTGTGACCAAGGGGGACCTCCTCCCCCTGAATATGGTGCTAGGGTATCAAGTCTCTTCTTGGTAGTCTGCTATCCTTCCTCCGAGTGCCATTGGGCCTCCCCAACAAAGGGACATGGCCAAATATGGGGCACCAGAGATCCTGTGAAAGTCAGTCCCCAGTCTCCACTTAACTGTGGAGAATGTTCTGTCCCTTGGTTAGATCTGGGTAGGGGTTTGATGATGGTTGCATGTTTTGTCCTTGGTTGGTGCCTTTGATCAAGCAGAACCCCTGGGCTCAGATCCACCCATCATAATGTTCCTCTTGTAGGTTTCTAGGACCCTCTGGATCCACTTACTTCCCTATCCCCTATATTTTTTCTCACCTAGAGTCTCAATAGGATGTTCTTACCTCTATCCCACTTTCCTGGTAGGTGCAGATTTTCACACTCCTTGTAGTCCCCTCTCTAGTGCCCACCTCCTGCGAGGTTTCTTCCTCCATTCGTGTAATTCCCTTTCTAGTTTCATCACACACACACACACACACACACACACACACACACACACACACACATGCACACTCACTTTTAAGAAAACGTATGCAGAATGTGTCTTTGTGAGCTTCATTTATTTTGCTTAATGGTAAGCTTTTGCTGTAAATTGCAAAGGCTCTTTGCTCAGGCCTTAGATACAAAGACTTTTTTTTCCCTCAAGTTACATCTTTGCATTTAGGGTCATGCTTACTTTTAGTGACTTTTTTCCTGCAAGTTGTTAGATTAATCTCAGTGGGCTTATTTTATTTTATTATTTGCTTATGAATATCCACTGCTCTATCATTATTTGTTGAAAAGTTGCTTGCAACTTCATTTATTTTTTTCACTTTTGTAAAAAAAAAACAAAAAAACAAAACTACTCGAAAATAACCAGTTGGAGATACTTATGTGGGTTTATTTCTAGTCACTTCCCCATTTTTTCTTTTTTTCTTTTCTTCCTTTTCTTTTTTCCTGTATAGAAGTTGCTTATACATATTAGTAACAGGCATCAGTGTAAGGCCTGTAGGGAGAATGAGAGTTCAAGAGCTGGGGTTTGGTGTCATTTTTTTTTTTTTTTTTTTTTACAAAGTGTTTAAAGAATTCGTGTTTCTCTACAGTAAAAACAAACAAACAAACAAACAAACAAACACCCCAAAAGTTTACAAGAGCAGCTGTATATACAGAACATGGAGATGTTGCTTCACTTGCAGACAGGTTCCTGACCAGACAGGTAGACCAGATGTACAAGTGCAAATGGGCGGGTGAGAATGCTGAGTGCAGAGGAGGACAGAGAGGAGCAAGGGCGTCTTCTCCCAGCATAATCTCCTGGGAGGGGCAGGAGTGCACCGGCCTGGGAGTGCTGGAGGCTGTGTTGGCGTTGCCTATGGTGGTGTAGGCAGGTGACAGAGCGCAGAGTGTCCACCTACCGGGGCTGCTGACGTTTGGCTTTCCTGGCATCAGCTCAGAGAGTGTTTGGGGTGGGATACAGGGCCAGCTGGGTAAATTGGCCAGAAAGGGAAGGAGGTGATTGCTTCCTGGAGTCTGTCTTGGAAAATAGGAGAAGCCAGCTTCTTCCACTCTTCTTCATCATCTGGCTGGCTCTCTCTACCCTGTCAAGATGCCAATAATACCCAGTAGCCTGTACAAAAGCAAGGGGCTTCTAGCTTCTCTCGACTAGGCAGGACAGGAGAGGCCACTTGGCTCCTGCTCTTTCTGGGCTATGGGTCTGTCCCTAGAGGGACAAGGGAGGGCCTGGGAGGACACTGGTGGAGGGCTGGGTAAGGACCATGGACATGCACACACACTGGGTGGAGGCGCGGGGCAGTCACAGGTTCTGGCAGCACTGCAGCTTATTGGGTTTCTGTCCATCAGTGATGCCCACCACGTTCTTGTCAGGGGACTCACGATGGGCCAGCGATTTGCCTCTGTGACGCAGTGCGGTGGATTCTGGGAGGATGTTCCTGAGTGCTTTGTCCTCACTTGTAGACTCCAAGGCTGTGGTCTGTAACCTGGCCTTTTGGCTCTAACTTATTGGTTTCCTAGATCTACCACCCCTCTTCACCCCTAGGTAAGTGAGAAAGAAGATTAGAGGGGCAAGGGGACAGGTAGACCTCTGTAGACTGCTTCCTGCTGTTAATAGGGCCAAGAAACCCAATACTACTATCCCGCTAAAGGGGACACAACACTAAAATGACCCCTAATGACTTATTGCTACACTCATAAATGAGAACATCCCTCAACCGTCCTCAGAGAGGATTCTTTGCAGTAAATGCCAATTAACACAGATGCTCAAGTGGCCAAAGCACAGAGACTAAGAGACTGTGAAGGGCTCTGCCCTACATGGATGTACACATCACACCTCTCTGTATGAGGCGAAAGATGTATGTGGCAGAGAGGATGGAAAGATTGGAAGAGGCAGAAGTAGTGGATGAACTTCAAAGAAACAGTGCTTTCTGGACACAATACTGTAGGTGTGCATATCAATTCAGAGTAATTATGACATCATGCACATGTGCAGGCTTAAACCAGATGAAAATCTCAGTATGGGCTTGAGGGTGGGTTGGTCCAGAAATCGCATCATCAACTAAAGAGCAATTGGCACCTAACAGCTGCTGAGAGACGGGTGAACCGGTTTTCTTTAGCGGTGTCTGTCAATCCTGGTAGGTGGTGCACACTTTAGGGCTGGCTTCACTTCCAAGGGTCTGGGCAGCACAAATTGGACTTGATGATTTTTTTTTTAAAAGGAGAAAACTCTAAGGTGGGTGGGTAGGGAGATGAGGGTTGATAGGGTGGATCTGGGCAGAATGGGTGGTGGGTGGTGAATATGATCAAAATTGGGTATATGAAATTCTCAAAGAATTAATAAAATATTATTATTTAAAAAGCGATTTGTGTTAAGACAAGAATGAGAAAAAAATAATATCACTTACAGTAATCTCTCTCACTTTCATTTCTTTTTGTATTTTCTTAGCTGTTCTAGTTTATGCTTTCGATATATCTTTTGGACTAAGCTTGCCAATCCTTCAAGAAAAATCCTGCTTGAGTTTTGATAGAAAGTGCTTTAAGCCTCTAAGTTGACTTGAGGAGAATAGAAATCCTTGCTATGTAGACTGAGAGTCATCCAACCTATAAACACGGTGCTTCTGTTTATTCTGGCCATCACCGAGTCATTTCAGCAGAATTTACAATTTTCAGCATTTGGGTAGTGTATACACATTGTAAACATATATGCAAGCACCTCATTTTCTGTGTATTGATTGTGAATGTGTTTTAATTTTGATTTCTATATGTTTGCTGTTAATATATAGGAATGCCCCAGCATTTGGAAAGCACTAGATTCAATCCCCAGCATGCACAAAACTGAGCATGGTGGCATATACCTGTAGTTTCAACACTAACAAAGTAGTGGCAACTGGGCCTGAAGTTCACATTTATGCTGGGCTAGATCAGAATCAATCTCTCTCTCTCTCTCTCTCTCTCTCTCTCTCTCTCTCTCTCTCTCTCTCATATCCATCTTTTAGCTATCATCTATCTATCTATCTATCTATCTATCTATCTATCATCTATCTATGTATCTATGATCTATCTATCTATGTATTTATCATCTGTCTTTTATATTAGATTGATATATTTGTACTTACCTTGTATCCTGTGAATTTACTAAAATCCCTTTTTAGCATTTATATGTTCAGAATCTATGAGAGTCATTACTTAGAAGAATGTTGCTTAAAAATAGGAACATTTTTCATCTTTCAATATATACATATATTGATTGAGATATTTTCTAAATATATATGTACATATTCTCATGTTATTTTAGTGGCTAGAACTTTGAGCACTATGTTGAACAGTAGGAGTGGAAGAACTGAATCTTTTATTCTCTGTCTTAAGGGAAATTATTTTGAAATTTGCATTAGTATTATCTCAAAAACAAAATGGTAAGTGCCTGTTGGATATCTTTTCTAAGTTGAGTATATTAAAAATCAGAACATTAATTCTATAACTTATGTATATTTACTAAATGATTAATTTAAAGGATTTGCTATATAAATGTATGTAATTACCAAAGAATAAATACAAAACAAAGAACAGAAAAATGAATGATAGCTGTAATCTTCCACATAATGGCCTTTGTACATGAGCAGTTCTAGCTGTACAGAAATATAGTGGAAAACACTGTTTTCCCACAGATGTGTGTTCTCTCTCACAATCAGCAGCTCCTGCCAGAAGGCATACTTGTTATAAATGATTAATATAATTTGGAATTTTACGAGAGCCATTTATAAAAACAGATAGTTCTTGTGTGTTAGTAACTTGCTGGGAGGTTTAATTACGCATGAGTATTAAACTTTATTAAATGTCCTGTATTTATTAATTGATATGTCCATTTTCTTAAGGCTGAGAGTGCTCCTTTCTCAGTCCATGAACTGGGACCTCTGACAGCACACTTTGCTGTGAAAATTGAGGGAGTCTTAGTGGAAAGCCAAGTGCCAGTCACAGATTTTGAGAAAGTAAAGTTCAAAGGAGTAGGTTCATAAAAATACAGCAATTCTCCACTGCACATTAAAGCATACTGGTGGTCAGTAGTATAAAATATGAATTATACAGAAATGATAGCACAGAAAAGATCACATGCACACTCGAGTTACGGAACAAAGAAGAAAATACTGTTTATGGAGATACAAAAGCCACTATTTTTTTAGATCTCATTGTACTTTGTGTGTAGTGACCTCATTTTAGAGCCAACAGAAAGCGATGATACTTCGCCAGCTTTACTAGGGAATACAATCTACTCACCACTCTTTATTTTCAGTCTCTTTTGTTTTGTTTTTAAATTTACTTCTTTTGACATTATACTACAATTGCATTACTTCATCCTTTCCTTTCCTTCCTCCAGGCTTTCACATCTACCTCTCTTTGCTCTCATTCAAATGCATGACCCCTTTGAAAAATCATTGTTAACACACACACACAAATTCACATACACACACATATATATGATTATATATTATTTAAATGAAAGTCTCAAATGCTCTACTTTACCAATAAATACTCAGGAGCCAGATGTTGGGGGTGAAAATCTGCTAGCTCAGAGAGGCAGAGAAAGCCCTAGCTGACCTTCCTACTCACATCATGTCCAGATGGAAAAGGCCCAAAAGGCTCATTAGTTCAGCTGACAGCCCAGGAGGAAAAGGCCAAAAAATCCAAGGCCGAAGCCTTGCTATCTCAAAGCTCAAAAAGCCCCAGAAGCCAACAGCCAAGGAGCTGAATATCTAAAGGGCTAAAAAGCTGAAAGCCCCTTCTACTTCTGTCTTAAATACCAGTCAACTGAAAGTCCCTCCTGTTCTTTAATCCCTGTCAGCTGGTTTCTTTCTCCACCTCTTGACCTAGGGTTAACTTTATTAAATCCTGTCTACAGAAAGCTCTTGGGTTAAAGGTGTGTGCTAGGGCTCAGCCACAGCAAACAAAAGACAGGTTTTTACAGTTCACAATCTCAGGGATTCCAATGGGATAAAATATCCTGCAACATGTGTGTAGTCGTGCGTGTGTGTGTGTGTGTGTGTGTGTGTGTGTGTGAGTGTGTGTGAGTGTGTGTGTGAGTGTGTGTATGTATGTTTTCAGGGCTGACTGTTTGGTATTAGATAACCACTTGTGTGCTCTTCCCCAGAGAAGACTGTTTTTTCCATTCATTGTCTTTTACAATCCATTCTTTCCCATCCTTATTTTTCTACCATTTTTTTTTATTTGGTCCATCTAAATGATTGATTTCCTCCTGGAATTTCTGTGTCTCTTTGTCATACTCTTCTACTGTTGCAACTCCTCCAACTCCATATCGTCTAATTGATTTCTCTAGACCTGTACTCAAGTTAATTCTATGGCCCTAATGTTGTATGGATGCCTAGGCTTAATGATCTTAAGGTCCACTATTGTCATTTTCTATTTCTATTTATTCATCTAATCAAACCATTATAGTATTTCCCTCCCTTTTCTCGAATCTTCAGAAATTTCCCCCATTTTTTACTCAGTTGATGGCCTTGTTTCTTATTTCACTGAGAAAGTGTAGGCAAGAGATCACAAGTGTGAAAAACCACTCACTAGCATGAATTCATACTTACCCATGTTCCTACTGGCTCCTAGGTATGAGTTGTCTGCCTTCGGACCATGACCCTCCCTTTAAAGATGGTGCCTATCACTTCACATATCTAATCCAGGCTGAAGCATTACCAGGGCCTGAGTCCTGTGGCACAAATCATGCTTGTGTGTTATAGACGTTGAGTATATTATTCACAGATGGGCAGCAAAGAACAAAAGATCATTGTAGCTGGCTACCAAAGCTCAGGGAAGTGGCAGGGGGCTGATGAACTGTCAGTTGGATGTATCATTTGTGTCATAGTTGAAGGACCCTGGAGGGCAGCTTGTGCTGTGGTACAAACCCAAGAGAAATGTGGCTAACATGGTGGTGCTTTGAAAGGCATCTTAAGAGACAGGAATTACATCTAGGCCATCTTTATACTTTCTCCCCATTGCAAGATGTTCCATTCCCTATGAGGAAAAAGATCAAAGCTGGGGCTCTTCATGAAGCTGCTCCCAAAGCAACGTATTGTATTTCCATTAGTTAACCAAGAAACATGCCCAATATTTTTATATAAGTTTATAGATCAGACAAAATTATGTTGACTGTTTTGAACTAAAACTTAAAAAAATGTTTTTATTTTATGTGTTTTTCCTTCATGTATACATGTGCATCACATACATGCCTGGTGTCCATGAAGGCCTGAAGAGGGCATCAAATATTAGACCCTCTGGCGCTGGAGTTAAAGGATGGTTTGAGCCACATGCAGGTGATGGGACTCAAATACAATAATCTGCAAGAGTAGCCAGTGCTCTTAAATGCTGAGACATCTCTCTACCCCTCGTGATACTGAAATTTTTCTAATCACCAAAATAATAAATGAATTATAGTGAAGAAAACCTGTGTGTGCCTGCATAATTACTATGTCTTTGTGGTATCCCAAACACCTGTGGGCCAAGGTCATTTAAAGACACGCTCCATGATGAATATAAACTCCATCCTTTTAGCTACTTAGGGCAAACGTCGTGGGGTTAAACCTGAGGTGTCTTTCATACACCCATGTTTAATCCTCCAGCAAAATGAGATTACTTCTCAGAGCCACCTTGTCCACCATTCAACTTGAAAAATCTCTTGTATGGATTATTTTAATTATCTCAAAAACTCTTCTTTCATTTTAAAGATTTCATTTGTATAGTGTTCTAGGGTGGTGATGATGTGTGCCATGGCACCTGTAGACAGAAAACAGCTTACAAGAGTTGTTTCTCTCTTTCTACTATGTGCCACCCTGGGAATTGAACTTAAGTCATCAGCATTGACAGCAGAGCCATGTGACTGTCCCTCTCACCCCCTCTTTTCTTTCTAGGTTTTATTTTTTAATGACTCCTCATCGAGATCATCATGGGTCCTTTCCTGAAACTTAGAACTTATGTCCTGCAGCCTAAAATGTTTTAAAGGCTTTCTACCTAAAAGAGGCCACAAAACTATTCCCCAAACTTAGCTACCTATTATTTCTCTACACTTCTCATTCTCTCTCGCTACACATGTCTACATCCATTTTTCAGACAGTGTCTGCATGCGTATCTCAGAGCTGTTGCTCTGTTCTATCCCTCTAAGGCATTTTATGCATCATTTTATGCAGTCATTTGCTCAAACATGACTACTTACCCTTACCCAATTATCATGTTTAATACTGTAAACCCCTGTTCCTTGGCTCGCTTTCCCTGGATCTGATTTCTTTCCTTAAATTTGTTATTAGGACTATTTGACTAACAAGTCTGACCGATCAGGAACTTTAATGTTTTGTTCACTATGCCAATGACAATACCTTGGGCCAACTGTTACTTAATGAGTATTTGATAAAGACATGTATGAGTAAATACTGAAAAAGGAAAAGCTGAGCTGGCAATTTTAGCACACACTTCAGGAAAGAAACCTTGCATTCTAATACTTGCATTTGGAGGTGTGCTGGAAACACACTCCAGCCCCTTTCTGGAAGACTGAGGTCTGCTGAGAGGTGCGGAGCAGATTCCGGAACAGAGTCCTTGTCAGCAAAGAGGCATGAATTACTGAGAACAACTTCACTGCAGGAACCAACCGTATCATCAGCCGTACTTGAGTGTGGTGCCATGTGACATGATCAATAACTATGATGTACAGTTTAGGCTGCAGCAGTTCTTGAACATGACAGTCTGGAAGGAAATGGCAATATCAACACTGGATCTTTTCAAGCCACAAATAATAATGCCTAATTGCCTTAAAAAAAAAAAACCATTATCTTTGTTACTGTCATCATTGCCCTTATCCTGTTCATCCTCCTCCTTGGAGTAATATTGAAGAGGAAAGGAAATACTCTTTAGTAGTATATTTACCAAGTTTCAAAACGCCACATCCAATCAAAAGAAGTAAACTACACTTTCAAGTCCAAGGCAGGGCCATCATTTCTTGACATTTCTATCGGAATGTTTGCTTGGAGTTTTTGATAATCTTTTGCTGCTGCAGTCTTTCCACTTGGCTGTCATTACTCCAGAGAGGCGGCTACTCTAATTGCAGTGAAGGTAATCTGAATTTAGGTCTTTTGAAGCTTCTCTTCCCTTAACGATGTCTCGCATCCCTGACAAGCGCTGTTTAGAGTGGCAGGCTGTTCATGGTCCTCTAGTTCATGGAGAGGAAGACAGCTTAGAAATAGAAAATAAAAGTGAGATGCTCACATCCTGGTCTCCTTACTTTTCATCCTTTAAGGGGTGGATTTAAACCTTGAGACTGTGAGAGAAGAACAATTGCTGGAGGTCCATTAGTGCCTTACCTTCAGGAGCAGTTTAAATTGCTAGTCCAGAGAATGGGGGGGGGGGGGGGGGCAATCGTGGCGAAGAGGAGGGGGAAGGGCAGACACCTGGATGGACGATGAAGGCTGGTAAGCAGGAAGTGCTTCTTCCCCTCTCCGTCTCAGCAGGTTCTGTTTTAATTACCTGTCATGGGACAAGCAGAGGATGGAAGACAGTTATGCTTTGAATAAGTACTCATGTTAGGGTAGGTGGTGCTTCCAAAAACAAAATAAGAAGGAAGAGAAAAAAGGGAAGTGTAAATCAAAAAGAGGATTTGCTGCATATAATTTCAAACTAGATTGTTTCTATTCTGCTTACCTTGGGCACACGGGCTACATGAAAGTCTATCAGATGCCTATGGCTGTCAGGAGAGCGGATCTGCTTCCCCTATGTGTTCGTCAGTTCTCTGAGAGTTTTGTGCAAAGTGTTTTGATCATGTTCGCTCCTCTCCTCTCCTCTTAGACCTACCCCGCCACATGATTGATTGACATCATGTAATTAGTTCATCGTATCTTCCACAGTTAATGCTATTCTTATTAATTTCGGCTAATGTTCCTTTTCTTGATTAAATAACCTTGGACATCAGGAGCTTTAAAAAGTAATAATGAACACAAAATTGACATTCTTTCAATGTTTCATTTTCAAATAATTTCAAACTTAGAGAAAAATTGTCTGAGTAGGATGGTGAACTGATGAGTGCCCTTCTCCTGGAGATATGATTGAAGTTTTACCTGGTATTCTAATAATAATAATAATATATTCTCTTATGGCAAAAAAAAAAAAAAAAACCCCACAATTGTCCTTGGTACTGTTCTTATAGCGATGCAGAACTTAACTGCAGTCTTGAAGAAATATAGTGGGCACAGCAGCCAAGTGTGGTTGATTTTCATCCCCTAACCTGGTTCCCACCCCAGTCCTAGCGAGTAACCTTTCTCCTCTAACACTGTGTAATCTGGGGAAGTCGGGAATGCGTGCTTTCCTGACTCATCCTATAATTAATTTTTGTATGGGAAAAAAAAAAGCAAATTCAGTGTCACACATTGTCATGGCTTCCTACTGCCCTTTACTCGGGCAGAGATCATGACCTTGATTATTTGGAAGGCCACTCAGTTCATTAAAATTTCTGATATCCGATTCTTTCTCCTGATTGTAATCATACTCTGAATTTTTGTCTTGCTATTGGAGAGCTGATGTTGAATTCTCTCTCTCCATTAAGCAGCCTGTAATACTGATTGGTTTTTATTTCACTAGAAATGTTAGCTGTGATCTCTTGATTTAGATGCTATCTGTAAGAAGTCTCCATTATACCCTTAAATTTCTTTTGCTCAGTAATTAATAAAATTATTTACAATTAATAAATTGTTTTTAATCAATAATAAGTAATATCAATAATTAATAAAATATTTCTAGGATAATTTGAGAGTGTAAAATCCTAATTTCTGTCTTTCACTAAACCACTAATCTTAGGATCTTTGATGTCTTACTTGAATTCATTGTTATTTAAGAATCAGCCTTTCTGTCTTCACTTACCAGGAAACTGGGACAGAGGGGAGGACATCCTATTGGGACTCTAGATGAAGGGAGCATGGGAGAATAGCAAAGTACAATGATCCAGAGGATCCTAGAAACCTACTAGAAGAACATTATGATAGGCAGATTTGGGCCCAGGGGTCCTGCTCAAACTATGGCACCAGCCAAGTACAATACCGGCTGTAAACTTCAAATCCCTACCCAGATCTAGCCAATGGACAGGACATTCTCCACAGCTGAGTGGAGAGTGGGGTATGACTTTCACACGAACTCTGGTGCCTCATATTTGACCATGTCCCCTGGAGGGGGAGACCTGGTGGCACTAGAGGAAGGATAGCAGGTTACCAAGAAGAGACTTGATACCCTATGAGCATATACAGGGGGATGAAGTCCCCCTCAGGCACAGTCATAGGGGAGGGAGTAAGGGGAAAACGGGAGGGAGGGAAGAATGGGAGGTTACAAGGGATGGGATAACCATTGAGATGCAACAAGAATAAATTAATAATAAAAAAATTAAAAAATAAATAAAAAAATAAAATTCCAACAACAACAACAAGAACAAAGAAAGAATCAGCCTTTCTGTTTTCTGTTTATCTATTTATTCAGTACCAGCAAGAATGCATAGTAGTTCCTACTTATTAAGTGGTTTATAATCCACTGCTATTTTCATTGTTTCTTTTTCACTTTATGTGCATATGTAGACGTGCATGCACATTTGAACCATGTGTGTGCCTATGCATGGAGGCTGGACAAACACTCCACGTGTTGGTCATTTTCTTATTTTCAGGCACCATACACCTGTTTTTGTCTGTTTGTCTTTGAGATGGAGTGTCTCATCCAGTCCTGGGATTCACTAATTAGGTTAGACTGGCTGGCCAGCAAGCCACAGAGATCCCCATGGCTCCATCTTCCTCACACTGAAATTACAAGCAGGTGCCAGCACATCTGGCTTTTTCTACAGGATCTGGGGGTTGAACTCAAGTCTTCATGCTTGTGCAGTAAGCACTTTTCTGCCTGAGCCATCTCCCTGACCCCTGGCTGTGGACTGTAATGCTCAAATTGTTTCAGGTTTGATTGGTGGGAGGCTTTTCAAGATACGTTCATGTGCCCCTTCTCAGCTCCCCATTATCTTTTGAGAACATTCTTTTATTGCAGATGAATATGTTTAGACTTCACTGTGTCCTTTTCCTGCTCACCTTTGGGATATCTGCAGGGCTATGGTCTCTTCTGGTGAAGAGATATACTTAGAAACCAAGACTTGGACAGTAACTTTAATTATTGCCGCTCAAGTACCATTATAGCTGGCAGTCCTGATACACATATACATATACATGTACATATATGCTCACCCACATGAATCAAGATCTATTTGCATGCTATGCACCTGTTTGTGTATATGTACAGAGAAACAGACATACACAGTTGTCTTCCCTTGCGAGTGTGGCGGACTGGGAGCTTCAGCTTATTGGGGCTGTTCAGTACTACAAGAGTGCCTTGAACCACATAGTGCTAGTCTAAGAAAAAGATCAGAACTGGAAAAATGATTTCTATTAAATGTGTATTTCTTTTATAGCATTATAAAGTTGAAAATATTAACTACTAATGATTTGTTTATCTATTACTAATCTTCTATCTATCTATCTATCTATCTATCTATCATCTATCTATCCTGTCATCACCTATCTGTTATTGCTATATTATTATTATCTATCTGTTATTGCTATATTATTATTATCTGTATGTTATTTACATTCATGAATCTATCCTCTATCATCTACCTGTCACCTATCATCTCCCCATTTATCATATTCTATCAATGTTTTTAATACTTACTCTTCCAAGGTTACTCATATAACCTTCTGTAAGGTTCCTAGGAGCCTAGACCTTTCCATATTTGTGCCTTTCCAGTAAAAAATGCTGGTTGCCCACACATACCAATCATCATCTTGCTCAGCATCTAACTTGCTTGGGAGCCTTCCAGTCATCAAGCCCTGTCTCCATGGACCATTATGGAGAATAAGGCAGGAGTTTCCATCATCTTAAAAGTGAACTGTGAGTGCTGACTCCCTATGTTGCCTTCATGTAGACATAGACATTGGAAGCAGTGTTATTGAAGCAGCAAAGCCATAGTGTATGAGAATTTTATTTAGTCAACTTCAGCTTAGTATACTGAAAATATTGTCTCTACTGTAGTCACTTTATACCTATATCTATATGTATACACGTTGCTGTGTGGAAAGGAATAACAAGACTGTGATTTACTGCATTTTGTGAGCATGCCAGTGTATTTTTAGGGCAGATTTGACCATATGTGCTACTGCTTTTATACACGCACGTCAGAATCCAACCTTTCTGTGAAGTATGTCTCCAAAGAATGATCTAAATTGTCTCAACATCTAGCCAAATTATGCCCCCAAAGAACACTTTATTTTGCTTTCCAGAATTGAAGTGGAAAGGATCAGATATTGATTCTAAAGTTATTCGTGTGTCCAAGGAAAAAATTATTCAGTATTTCATATGTTTGTATCTTTTTAGAGACAAACAATGCTTTCAATTAACACTGTGGCACAAAGCTTTTAAGCCGAGACCCAGGAAGGTTGAGTCAGGTTCTGGATAGATAAAAAAATATAAATGTTTCACTAGTAATTTGCAGAAGCCAAGGCAAAGAGCATGCTTATTAAGCATATAGACCTTGAATGTGCGGGCTGGGAAGAAGTCATGAGGCTTAGATCAGAGAAGGGAAAGTCAAGGACAAACTTATTGAGTGGAGTGTTCATTCATTCAACATGTGTTCAGGAAGGACGTGATACAGACATCCCTCTGTACCTCTGCGGGACTGTTTTCCACTCCAGGACCCATGGTATACACTGTCTGCACATATGCAGACTCAGGGATACTCAATATACAATGCTTTAAAACACGAGAGGCCTGTATAAAAATGTATATTTGCATATACCCTATGAATATCCTTCACATGTTTTAGAGTCATCTGAAGATTACTTGCAATACTTAATATGATATGTCCTTAGATAAATAGTTCCTAACACTGTATTTTATGGGAAATGACAGGAGAAAGTATATATATATATATATTCCAATACAGAAAGATACATTTTGCTTTGAATAGTTTTGAGCCACCAAGGTTGAGTCTGTCAGTGAGGACCCCTGTGTATAGAGGAGTGAAAGTATAATTCCAGTCTTGCTTCTTTGTGCAGTGTAAATGCATAAATAGGCCATGCTCCTGTTCTGAAGAAACTCTCATTGTGACACAAAAGCCATGTCACTGTGTTGTACAGACGGACTCAAAAGTCTCAGTATAGATTTATCATTTTTGGTAGCTGGTGCTAAATTGCATTCTATAATGTTGATATCAGTTATTGAATCAAAAAGCATTTCCAAATGTGACTCAGGGCCCCTTTCCAATAATGTCCCACATATTTGGGTT